>NC_057796.1:388318607-388412730 GCF_018294505.1 Triticum aestivum
GGAGCCCCGCCGGAGCACTACCCCGACGAGGTACTGCCTCACTGCCCCGTTCGTCGTTGCCGGTTTTTGTTAAAAAAAACCCTTAGTTTTTTAAAAAGAAAAAAAACCTAGATCGGTTTTTTTTCGGTTTTATTATTTTGCGAGCGTTCACCGAACCGTTCGTTTTAACGAACGCGTTCGTCGGTTTTTCTCTGTTAACGAACGTCCGTTCTTTAACCGTTCGTCCGTTTTTCTTTTTCGTCGGATTTTTCTGCGATTATCTCAGATTCGATTCCTGATCGAATCTTCGTTTCTGTTTAACTTTTCGCTCGTTTATCGGAATCAGGCGATTCAAGCGCCTAGAGTTTCGTCTCGAAATTCTCTTTCCGTTTAACCTACTCAAACAAGTTTTTGCTACAGTAAAATTTGACCTAGATCCAGATTAGTAAACAAAGTTTCTTTCTTTCGCAGTTTGACTTTCGTTATTTCTTTCGAGTTGATTCTTTTTGCAAACCGGAGTTCTTAAGTTGAACTTTCTGGTTGGATCTTTCATTCGAGTTTTACCTGTGCATTAGATGAGTACTGATTGTATGCTTGTTTGTTTGCGATAGAGTACCCGGAGTGTGCCGCTTGTTACTTCGAATCGCTAGGTTTTGCGGATCATCGGCAAGGCAAGTAACACTTTGATCATACCTTTCCATACCCAGTTTTATTGCATTAGATCTATTCCTCAAACATTGCATGACTAGGATCTAATTAAATTGTGGGTATTGGGAAGTAGTTGAGGTAGCACCTATTACCTGTATTCTTATCAAACCCTTGGGAGTTACTTCTACGTTGCTTTTATTATTGCCATGCTATGCTCGTAGACGTGGATTGGGTTTGAGTGAAATTCATGACAGATGTGAGATTGTTAACAATGGTTTACCTAAGGTGGCAACTAAAACTCACATCTGGGTGGATTGAGGTACCTGGGTATTCCAGGATTGCCTGTTTTTCTTTTGGACCGCCACCCAGGTTCCAAGGGATCATAAGATTATTCATGCTAGAAACTTCCGTGTGCAGCCGCAAGCTATTATGGGCTCTAGCATAGTTGATTAAGTTGTGTGAACTCTTACAGTGGTAGACTAGCAGATGTAGGGGAAAGTAGGTGTAACTGTCTACCCATACGTAAAGTGCAAACACTTCTGAAAGACTGTGTCTTGGTCATCCGTTACTCAAACACCATGTAGTGCGAGTAATCCAACGGAGGAGATCAAGTCTTGTGGGGAAAAGTGCACAAACCTCTGCAGAGTGTACAAACTAATCATGGTTAGCCATGTCCCCGGTTATGGACAACTTGAGTATCTAGTACTTGGATTATCATGTGAATCTCATCACTATGTTACTTCTAATTAATTTTGTTGGGTTATTGATGACATTTAATTGGGATTGAGATGCTGTCAACCATCTCAATGTTTCACAACCACCATGATAGTTAAATAAAATTTATTCCTTTGAAGTAGGATAAAATTGGCTTTTCGCAAAAATTGAAACCATAGAGCTTTCCACCAGCCATATATGCATGTAGTATAGCCTTATTATTGTTCATTATTCTCTATGTGTTACATTGCCAGCATATTCTATGTGCTGACCCGTTTACGGGCTGCAACGTTTCATGTTGCAGACTCTTCAGACGACGAGTAAGGTGCCTTAGGTCGTGGTCTTATACTCAGTGATGCCGCTGGAGTTGATGGACTCACTTATCTTCCAAGTCTTCCGCTGTTATCGTTATTAGATGGCCTTAAGCCATGTTTATCATACTTAATATCTTTGGAGATATTCGATGTAATAAGTGTGTGATTGCTACTCTGTTATAAATCCTCCATTTGTACTGTGCGTGTCAGCATTACTGATCCAGGGATGACACTGGTGCACAGCAGCACAGACCATTTGAGGTCTGGTCGCTACAAAGTTGGTATCAGAGCACACGCTGACTGTAGGACACGACCACTAAGCTTAAGCCCTAGAAAGCTTCTCTCTTCTCATTTCTGACCCCTATCCACTTTCTACTCTTTTAGGAATGGCGAATGCAAGGAGCAAGTTCATGCAACCAGATGAAGACACGCCGTTTGGTCGACACTTGAAGGAAGTCACCAAGTACTTGAACATAGGAATACCAAGCATCACCGGAACCTACAACGCCACATTACCTGAAGAGGAGAGCTGGAAGATTCAAGTTCACATTCCAGGAAGGACGTTTGTGCCAGTTACTGAACCCATAAGATTGGTTTTCGAAGCACCAACCTGGAGTTTAGGGAAGAGCATGGCCGCACACGTCGCCATGAGACGCATTGGAGAAGTCTACCACCAGGAGCTTAAGGATACAATTTACCAAATTTGTGGACGCCGAGACGCGCAATGGGAGATGATCAGAACCAAGAAGGATGGATCAATTGCAGCTTTCATCCAGGAGGAGAACCAACACATTCGTCGCCAGGAGAACCAGATGTGCACGGACAAGGAAGAACTGAAGAAGGCATTGACGAAGATCAAGGAGCTGGAGGAAGAACTCAAGGCTACACGCGAGGATTATTTGGAAGAAATCAACGCACTAGTAGGGAAGAATGACGACCTAGAGAAGAAGATTGGAATATTCATGGGAAATCCAGTGCCAAAGGCAGAAGTCGACGAATGCACTTGTCCGGATAACTACATCATCATCGACGACACTGACTCGGAACCAAGTGAATATGACTGGGTTGACGAAGCTGGAGCAGACATCATGGAGTCTTCAACGGATCAGAATTTCTAGTAGACCACCATATCAGTAGTAGTTTTCCCCCATTTAATAGTATAGTTCAAGCACTTTGTAACGCTAGCTAGATCGATTGTTTTGCCTTGTTTGAATTGATTGAGTGATATTGATTGAATTTGTCTCATGAGCATATGGGTAGTGTTTTCTCTCTAGACCTCATTCTATTCTTAACTCTCATCTTTTCTAAACCTATCAGATGCCTCCGAGACGCGACACCGGATTTGTTTTCCCGCCAGAGATCACCCAGTTGATTCAGCAACAGAATGCCCTGATGCAAGTGTTAGTGCAGAACCAAGGCAACAACAACAACAACAACCCACCGCCACCACCACCTGTTGATCACTTAGCCCGTTTCTTAAGGCTAAACCCGTCGGTGTTTTCCAGTAGCACCGAGCCGATTGTAGCAGATGATTGGCTCCGCAAAGTTGGAAGGGAGTTGACCACTGCAAGATGCACAGATGCGGAAAGAGTGCGTTTTGCCGCACATCAGCTTGATGGACCCGCAGCATCATGGTGGGAGAATTATACAGCCACGCACCCTATTGACACTGTCACATGGGACCAGTTTCAGCAAGCTTTCCGTACAGCACATCTTTCAGCAGGAGCTATGGCTATGAAGAAGCGTGAGTTTCGCAGCCTACACCAAGGAGGACGCACCGTAGGCCAGTATGTGGAGGATTTCAGTAAGCTAGCACGTTATGCACCAGATGACGTTGCTACAGATGCAGCCAAGCAGGAGAAATTTTTGGAAGGGCTGAATGATGAACTGAGTATGCAGTTGATGGTAGCAACCTTCAACAACTACCAGGAGCTGGTAGATAGAGCTCTCATGATTGAAGGGAAGCAACAGCAGATTGAAAACCGTAAGAGGAAGTATGGACAAGGGAAGTATAACTCAGGAGCTCAGCAGAAGCCTCGATTTACCCCGAAGCCGGGAGGACAGTTTCAGCATACCCATGGAGGAGGTAGTTCGCACAACCATAATGGCTCTAAAAATGGTAATGGGAATGGAGGAAGCAACGGACAGAACCGCACCAACCCATCTACCCCAGCCAAGAGGGACCTGAGCCAAGTCACTTGTTTCAAGTGCCAGAAGAATGGACATTATGCCAATGAATGTCCTGAAGCCCAAAATGGAAATGGCAATGGAAGCTCTGGGAAGAAGCCGAACCCGTTCAACAAAGGACACGTGAACCACGTGAGCGTGGAGGAGGTTGAAGCTCAGCCTGATGCAGTAATAGGTAAGTTCTTGGTTAAGTCATTTACTGCAACCGTTCTTTTCGATACTGGTGCATCGCATTCATACATATCAAGGGGATTTGTGAATAAGTTTAAGATGTCCACCAAAGTTCTCAGAAACCCTATGTTAGTAACCTCGCCAGGAGCAGAGTATATGGCCACCCAAGGATGTTTTCAGATACCATTGGCCATTGGTAGGCATGTTTTCCCCTCAGACCTCATAGTTTTGGAGTCGCAAGGTTTGGATGTGATTTTGGGGATGGATTGGCTATCGTTGTATGGAGGAAACATCGATTGTGCCAGCAAGACGATTTTGCTTACCACCCCGGAAGGGAAAAGGATCAAGTATGTATCCCGACATATGCCGAAGAGGACTCAAGTAAATTCCTTATCAGGAGTTGTACAGGAGGAAGTACCAGTGGTGAAGGATTATCCGGATGTATTTCCAGAAGAGTTGCCAGGCATGCCACCAGATAGGGACATTGAGTTTTTGATTGAACTTTTGCCAGGCACAGGGCCAATATCTAAGAGACCGTACAGGATGCCCGCAAAAGATTTGGAGGAAATTAAGAAGCAGATCAAGGAGTTACTGGATAAAGGCTATATTCGCCCAAGTTCGTCACCTTGGGGATCACCAGTACTTCTAGTGGAGAAGAAAGATGGATCGCTGAGGATGGTTGTTGATTACCGTGGATTGAATGAAGTAACCATCAAAAACAAGTACCCACTGCCGATGATCAATGATTTGTTTGACCGCCTACAAGGAGCTAAAGTATTTTCCAAGATCGATCTACGATCAGGATATCATCAGTTAAAGATTCGAGAGCAGGATATACCAAAGACGGCTTTTACCACCAGATATGGATTGTATGAGTATACCGTTATGTCATTTGGTCTGACTAACGCACCTGCCTATTTCGAGAGCCGGAAGGTTTTGTCGATCCTAAGAATGCTAACAAAGTATGCAAGCTCCAGCGCTCAATCTATGGGCTGGTGCAAGCATCTCGGAGTTGGAACATTCGCTTTGATGAGATGATCAAAGCGTTTGGGTTTACACAGACTTATGGAGAAGCCTGTGTTTACAAGAAAGTGAGTGGGAGCTCTGTAGCATTTCTCATATTATATGTGGATGACATATTATTGATGGGAAATGATATAGAATTCTTGGAAAGAGTAAAGGCCTAATTGAATAAGTGTTTTTCAATGAAGGACCTTGGAGAAGCTGCTTATATATTAGGCATCAAGATCTATAGAGTTAGATCAAGACGCCTCATTGGTCTTTCACAGAGTACATACCTTGACAAAATATTGAAGAAGTTCAATATGGATCAGTCCAAGAAGGGGTTCTTGCCTGTATTGCAAGGTGTGCAGTTGAGCATGGCTCAATGTCCGACCACGGCAGAAGATAGAGAAAAGATGAGTGTCATCCCCTATGCCTCGGCCATAGGGTCTATTATGTATGCCATGCTGTGTACCAGACCTGATGTAAACCTTGCCGTAAGTTTGGTAGGAAGGTACCAAAGTAATCCCGGCATGGAACACTGGACAGCGGTCAAGAATATCCTGAAGTACCTGAAGAGGACTAAGGATATGTTTCTCGTTTATGGATGTGACGAAGAGCTCGTCGTAAAGGGTTACGTCGACGCTAGCTTCGACACAGATCTGGATGACTCGAAGTCACAAACCGGATACGTGTATATTTTGAATGGAGGAGCAGTAAGCTGGTGCAGTTGCAAGCAAAGCGTCGTGGCGGGATCTACATGTGAAGCGGAGTACATGGCAGCCTCGGAGGCAGCACAGGAAGCAGTCTGGATGAAGGAGTTCATTACCGACCTAGGGGTGATTCCCAATGCGTCGGGCCCGATGACTCTCTTCTGTGACAACACTGGAGCTATTGCCCTTGCGAAGGAGCCCAGGTTTCACAGGAAGACCAGGCATATCAAGCGTCGCTTCAACTCCATTCGTGAAAGTGTTCAAAATGGAGACATAGATATTTGTAAAGTACATACGGACCTGAATGTAGCAGATCCGTTGACTAAACCTCTCCCTAGAGCAAAACATGATCAACACCAGGACGCAATGGGTGTTCGATTCATCACAATGTAACTAGATTATTGACTCTAGTGCAAGTGGGAGACTGTTGGAAATATGCCCTAGAGGCAATAATAAATGGTTATTATTATATTTCTTTGTTCATGATAATCGTCTATTGATCATGCTATAATTGTATTGTCCGGTAATCATAATACATGTGTGAATGCATAGACCACAACGTGTCCCTAGTAAGCCTCTAGTTGACTAGCTCGTTGATCAATAGATAGTCATGGTTCCTGACTATGGACATTGGATGTCATTGATAACAGGATCACATCATTAGGAGAATGATGTGATGGACAAGACCCAATCCTAAGCATAGCATAAAAGATCGTGTAGTTTCGTTTGCTAGAGCTTTTCCAATGTCAAGTATCTTTTCCTTAGACCATGAGATCGTGCAACTCCCGGATACCGTAGGAGTGCTTTGGGTGTGCCAAACGTCACAACGTAACTGGGTGACTATAAAGGTGCACTACGGGTATCTCCGAAAGTGTTTGTTGGGTTGGCATGGATCGAGACTGGGATTTGTCACTCCGTGTGACGGAGAGGTATCTCTGGGCCCACTCGGTAATGCATCATCATAATGAGCTCAATGTGACTAAGGGTTAGTCACGGGATCATGCATTGCGGTACGAGTAAAGAGACTTGCCGGTAACGAGATTGAACAAGGTATTGGGATACCGACGATCGAATCTCGGGCAAGTAACATACCGATTAACAAAGGGAATTGCATACGGGATTGATTGAATCCTCGACACCGTGGTTCATCCGATGAGATCATCGTGGAACATGTGGGAGCCAACATGGGTATCCAGATCCCGCTGTTGGTTATTGACCGGAGAGGCGTCTCGGTCATGTCAGCTTGTCTCCCGAACCCGTAGGGTCTACACACTTAAGGTTCGGTGACGCTAGGGTTGTAGAGATATGTGTATGCGGAAACCCGAAAGTTGTTCGGAGTCCCGGATGAGATCCCGGACGTCACGAGAGGTTCCGGAATGGTCCGGAGGTGAAGAATTATATATAGGAAGTCAAGTTTCGGCCACCGGGAAAGTTTCGGGGGTTACCGGTATTGTACCGGGACCACCGGAAGGGTCCCCGGGGTCCACCGGGTGGGGCCACCTATCCCGGAGGGCCCCGTGGGCTGAAGTGGGAAGGGAACCAGCCCCTAGTGGGCTGGGCGCCCCCCATGGGCCTCCCCCCATGCGCCTAGGGTTGGGAACCCTAGGGTGGGGGGGCTTCCCACTTGCCTTGGGGGGCAAGGCACCCCCTTTCCCCCTTTGGCCGCCGCCCCCCCTTGAGATCCCATCTCCAGGGCCGGCGCCCCCCCAGGGGGCCTATATAAAGGGGGGGAGGGCAGCAACAAGACAGCCTTGGGCGCCTCCCTCCTCCCCTGCTACACCTCTCCGTCTCGCAGAAGCTCGGCGAAGCCCTGCCGAGACCCGCTACATCCACCACCACGCCGTCGTGCTGCTGGATCTCCATCAACCTCTCCTTCCCCCTTGCTGGATCAAGAGGAGACGTCGCTGCACCGTACGTGTGTTGAACACGGAGGTGCCGTCCGTTCGGCACTCGGTCATCGGTGATTTGGATCACGGCGAGTACGACTCCGTCATCCACGTTCATTGGAACGCTTCCGCTCGCGATCTACAAGGGTATGTAGATGCACTCCTTTCCCCTCGTTGCTAGCATACTCCATAGATGCATCTTGGTGAGCGTAGGAAAATTTTAAATTATGCTACGATTCCCAACAATTTCAGCCCAACCGACGATGGACTCGTCGGAGCCCGACAATTTTTTACCAAGGTGCTCCAATTCTGCTCAAATCCCCTCCAATTTTCGGCGACCAACCCCGATTCCGACCGATTTTGATCAATTCCTACGTAGGCTACCGAGCGGGGCATGGGGCGAGCAGCCAAACGGGTCCGCATGCGCGCGTGAACAGGGGAGAGGGGTGGGGCCGCGGGCGTGCGTGAACAGGGGAGAAGGGTGGAGCCGCCGACGCGCGTGAACAGAGGAGAGGGGTGGGGCCGCGGGCGCACGTGAACACGGGAGAGGGGTGGGTCGCCGGCGTGCGTGAACAGAGAAGATGGGTGGGGCCGTGGGCGCGCATGAACAAGGGAGAGGGGTGGGGCCGTGGGCGCGCATGAACAAGGGAGAGGGGTGGGGCCGCGGTGCACGCTGGGGGTTAGCCGGCCGGGGCGCCCGCCCACGAGCCGCGCGCGAGAAGGAAAGCGGGTCGGGGTTGTGGGCAGGAGCTCGAAGGCGGCTGGCCGCGGTGCGGACATCCACTAGATCAAGATCGGGTACATGGTGACCTTCAAGTTGGTGACTCCCACGCCGTGAAGGTGATCGTCTTCAACAACGACGGCATTAAAGTGATGACCAAGTTGCAGGAGGCACGACGACGCATTCATCGTGAACGTTTATGAGAGCTCTATATTGCGCATGCTGGTTTGGTTACGACTGTGTCATAATGGTTCGGTTGAAAACTACTTAATTTAAGTGTCGTACTATGTTTGAAAACTGTTTGAATTGATTTAAAACTATGTTTATATGATATTTGTTTGTGTGTCATTGGTTTGTTCCGCATGCCTAGTGTATTGATAACCTCACCACCTTCACGAGGAAGTTACCAAACAACATGCCCTGCATGTAATCAAACACCATGACTTGTGTTTTCGCCTAAACAAGTGGGCAACCAAACAACCTACCTTTCGTTTCGTCCCACGCAGGCTAGAAGGTATGCAGTCAACCAAACAATATACAGATGTTAATATTTTTGCATGTTTACTTTCAATTGAGACATAGATGCAATGCAAGCAAAAGTAGATACGGCAAACAAACACACCCATGGTGCCTATCATGTTTTCCAAAAAACGCACCTCCGAAGGTGGGATTTTTTTTAACAGAAATCCTCCGCTACATTTTATTTTATTTTTCCCTGAAAAAAAAGAAGCGGAGGATTTCTGCCACGATACTATCCGCACTGTGCGCGGAGCATCTCTTCCCCGTAGGCACACACACGGCCGTCCCTGGACCCACCTGTCTTCCACGGACATCGACTCACCCATCTCCGAACCGCCCCCCCTCTGTCGCCACACCCCCGTCCCCACGCCCGCGGCGCAAAACCCCGCTAAATTTTTCGCTCCGCCCGCCCCCAAGTCTCGCCACCGCCGCCATCCTCCAAATCGTCGGAGAAGATAATCCCCAGGACCCCCTTAGGGATGTACGCCGACATCCAGAAGGGTCGGCCGGGCTGCCGCCCCGTCGACGCCGCCTCCATGGCGAAGCTCATGAAGGTCTGGGCGAGGTACTTCCCCGAGGAAACCGAGCTCCAGGTCCCGGCGGACGACCCCAGGGCCAGGCTCGTCGGCGACCTGGTTAAGGTCCTGGAGCTGGAGGAGAGGGCCAAGCTCCTCCCACGTGTAAGCATCTGTCTCCATTCCCCGTATAGCGCCTCATTTTTGGCCCATCTCTTATGGTGACGCGATTCTAGGGTTGCTTACTCGGTTCGGCCGCGACGAAATTATGGCGGTTGCTGCGCGACTGGTTGGTGCCTAGGGTTTATCGGATTGGCTGATTGATCGTTAGTTGAAATTTTCTGGGAGTGGCAGCTGACATTGTAACTGTATATAGTTAAAATGCTTGCAGTCTCGTGCCTAATGTCTGTTTGGTTCCAATTATTTAAGTTCCTGAGCTTGCCATTGCTAGACATTTAATTGGGTACCATTGTTAGTAAAATGTGTGTTGGTTCCTTGCTGTTAGGGCAGAATTTGGGTAATAATTTACTTATCTGATCGAATCGACCTCGAAATTTGGGGCAGAATTTGTTTCTACAATCTTCAAGATCAAGGTCTCAATGCGATGGTGGCTCCTGGTATATGAAGTAGTGACATATCTAATCAGAAAAGGGGAATACTCTTCTTTATTAGGAGGGAAAAGAATCAAGAGGAGCTTGTAATTTTGTGAATAACTTTGATACTTTTGTGCTCCACTTTGTCAGTATCATAAGATTACTTATACGTTTATACCCCAATGTGCTGCTGCGATAACTACCTAAAGCACGACGCAATGTTCCAATTGAAAAATGAAATCATGGCATCATGTAGTTGCACAATAAATTACTAATCGGGTGGAAATGATTTAAACACATCGCTTCATAGTGTGCTTTTGTCATTACATGGAAAAATATTTCCGGTTCCAGCAAATGAACGAATTCATGTTATTATAACTTATGACTACATTCACAGGTTGAAGATGATGGTGTTGTCTTCTTCCTTCCGATTGATTTCCAGCAGCTTAAGAACTTGTGCGGTGGTACCAACCTCTTAGATGCTCTCAGGGAAAATCCTAAAGAAGCCTTGCTTTGCATGGGAGTTGCAGTTCATCTGGTTGATGCTTCATTTCATGCTAAAATTATTAGTGTTGTCAGTTGTGCTTTGTTTTTTCACTCGCTGGACTTTGATTCTTGATGTTTTCTTCAGGTTAAGTGCTCGGGCAATGGCCTCCAGTTGAGCGACGTAGACAAGGTCAATATCAGGCTTTACAACCACACCGAGACAATAATTGCTTTGAAGAATTTGAAAGCGGCCTATATTAGTAAGAACTTCTGTCTTTATCCGTGTGTTCTGCATCTAAATGAAGTACTGACTTGTTGATTCACCTCATAGAGAAACTAGTGACAGTGCGTGGTACTGTTGTAAAAGTCAGTACTGTGAAACCTCTAGTTCTGGCGCTGGAGTTCAAATGCATGAAGTGTGCTACAGTCATCCGTCGTGTGTTCTCTGACGGGAAATTTTCACCTCCAGTATCCTGCATAATTCAGGGCTGCAAGGGCAGAACCTTCACCCCATTGAGATCTACTGCCAAGTTGATAGATTTTCAGAAAATAAGGCAAGTGATAAATAGATAATCTGTGTCATTCTCTGCTTATAACACTAAGCTCTGTTTTTATTATTTTCAATCCAGGATACAGGAGCTTTCTAGTGCTGAAAACCGTGAAGAAGGCCGAGTGCCACGAACTATAGAATGTGAGCTTATAGAAGATCTTGTAGATTGTTGCATCCCTGGAGAGGTTGTAACGGTAGCTGGAATCGTCAAAGTGCTGAACAACCATATGGATGTTGGAGGAGGTACAATTTTGAAGAAACTAGTATCTTATTTCTCGTTGTTCATTTCTGAACCTTCCTGGATACTATATTTTACATTGTTTCAAAGCCTGAATCCTCTTTGCAAAAAAAATAAAAATGCTAATGTTCAGGTGTCCCAAATTTCCTGCAACACCTGTAGAGCACATATGTTTTCAGTCTTTTGTTAAGGTTGTTCAGTAGTTTGGGTTGGTTGTCTAGTTCTGGTGCATTATGGACTACTAGGTGTAACCGTATCAGGTAGTTCACAAGAACAATTATCAAGTTCCATGTTACTCTTAGGGAAAACCTATCTCCTGCTACGTTTGTTATCCCTAAAACCTCTCCTCATTTTATCTTTACCTTAACCAAAACATTCACTCTTTTTTAGACATTGTTGCTTTCTATGATTTCCTTTAATATAAGACTCAAGAATTGTTTGTAGAACAATGATGATAGCCAAAAGGTTACTATGTGTGGCGTCCATGTCCTTGCCACATGCAATAGTCGTGATGATTTCTCTGTCATGCACGGTATCCCATACAAAAGGCCATGCACGCCACACAAAGCAGGAAAGTGTCGGATCAACAGACCATGTCAGCAATGAGACGTGTCCAGGAGGGATATGTCGGGACAGACTCGGTGCTCCTGGAGGCAGCATCCACTGCCACTGTCTTGCCGCAGCCAAAAGTTGTGGGTGAGGGGAGGACAAGTTCAATCCCCATGCCTCCTCAGTGCCATCAAGGGTTAGACTGTTAGAGCAGATTATAGGTGGTAGGTGCAACATATCGGCTGGATGGGAGATACAAAGAGTGAGAGATAGAGGTGAATTGCGTCTTCATTGATTTAATATATTACTCCCTCCGTTCCAAATTACTCGTCGCAGAAATGGATGTATCTAGAACTAAAATACATCTAGATACATCCATACATGCGACAAGTAATTCGGAACGGAGGGAGTACATTACAGTTCCTTTATGTAGTCTCTACTGGCGTATCTGTGTATGACCTTATACCTAATAATCCTAAGTTCCTAACTGACCACAACTCATATTTGAATCTAGTTGCACTGTCCTGGACTGGTCTCGAGATCAATGATACCAATGGCATTGATCCGGGTGGACTAATTGAATGCACTGGAGCCCGAGTCATAGACAGCCAGTAATAGGTTTGGGTAGTTGCGGGAGCTGCAGCGTTGGCACAACTGGCCTGTATTCTAGGCCCAGCTGAATTGGGTTCAGCTGCTGCCCGTCTGGTGGTTATACACCCCACAACTGATCCCATGATCATATCCTGATCTCTTGTGTAGTTCTTTCTGGTTCTACCATGCAAACACAATCAGTGAAGTTCATATTAGTCTGATGCCGGTGCATTCTTTTTCCAAAACATTCTTGTTTGTACTATGTAGATGCATATTTTCTTAAATTGTCCTGTGGATATATACATATATTTTTAATATCTTCAGGTAAGTCCAAAAGCAGAAATCAGGGTTTATACTACTTGTACTTGGAAGCAATCTCAGTAAGGAACTCCAAGGCCCATGTTGTTTCAGAAAATTCAGATGCAAGTTCTACTGATATTCTGGCTACTGGATCCTTCAGTTTCGAAACTTTTACTGATAAGGATCTTAAATTCATCACCGAATATAATAGCGAGCATGGTGCTGATGTATTTCGTCAAATACTTCACTCCTTTTGCCCCTCCATCTATGGGCATGAACTTGTAAAGGGTAATTTTCTATTCTAGTACACTGTTTTAAATCCTAATGTGGTATTTTCTTGCAGTAATTTAATTAGAAGGTATTTGCGCTGGCTATTTAATGTGATTAAATATTTACATTTTGTCTGCTCAGTGTTGTCCAAACATTTGGAAATAAATCAATCTGTTGTGCTCTCTTTAGTTTCTGTATATAAGAAATGATAACTATTATTTTAGCTTCATTACTTGTGGACATGTGCAGCGTTTTCAGTAACGATTATTTGATTATTCATTATTTCACGGTAAGTACTCTTGTGCCGTCTCCAAAAAAACCAATTCAGCTGTGAGGAATTGATCAAGCTATTAGTGCAGAGTTCAGTAAGGGGATATGTTCTCTTTCTTTTCAAGAGCCAGCGTTCTAAAGAATGAAGGAAAGAAAAGAGTGCAAACTGTATTTTTGAACGTAAAAATATTAAATTATCAAAAGTTCGACGAGTAGAATAAAGACATGCCTTATTTTCTAAGAGAGCAAACATCAAGAATGAATGTTTGTCCATCTCCAGTTCTTCTTATGATCAATACCTGCATCTTCATTAGTACATGACGACCTAGCTACCGCTTGCTGACTTAAATCTTGGTGGGAAGGCGGTGCCTAATGCTTAGGCAGCCGTCTAGTCCAATTTTAGAACACTGTCGATAGTGCAGAGTTCTCATTTCAGCGCAGTAGCATTTGCTTGGATGCCGCTTCTTCTGATTCGTTTTGTTTCTTTGTTGCATTATATTACTGGACATGACTAAATTAATGTTTCTAAATTTCAGCTGGTATCACTCTTGCGCTTTTTGGTGCTGTGCAGAAGCATTCAATGGATCAGAACAAAGTCCCAATTAGAGGAGACATCCATGTTATTATTGTTGGTAATCCTTATAATTTACCAATCATGATCCATGTAGTACATGCTTAGCACTTCCCAGGATGCAATCATACTCTTGCTTAATGTTGTCGCAGGCGATCCAGGACTAGGCAAGAGCCAATTACTAAAAGCTGCAGCATCTGTTTCCCCACGGGGAATATATGTATGCGGGAATACAACCACAAATGCTGGTCTAACAGTTGCTGTGGTTAAAGATTCAATGACAAATGATTATGCATTTGAGGCTGGTAAGCATGGAAGATTTATTTGTTCCTCACACATTCTGTGGAGAACCTTGTCAGAAAGTCAGCTAATTCGATCATTTGTTGTCATATAATTGGTTGTTCTACTGTTTTGTGGCCGATGTGGTTTGAAGTCTTAGAATTTGTGATTGGATCAAAATAATGTTAAGCTCTTGGCTTTACAGGGGCCATGGTTCTTGCTGACCGTGGGCTATGTTGCATTGATGAGTTTGACAAAATGTCAGCAGAGTATCAGGTATTATTTTTAGTTTTCACCTGATACAACCTTCTTGGTGAAATGTTCATTCAGTAAAAGATGTTCTATACTTTCCTTGTTTGAAATTGAATTTGTGTTCTCAGTCCTTACTGGAAGCCATGGAGCAGCAGTGTGTATCTGTGGCAAAGGCTGGCCTTGTGGCGAGTTTATCTGCCCGCACTTCTGTGCTGGCAGCTGCTAATCCTGTTGGTGGTCATTACGAGTGGGTTAATCTTTTCCATCCTTTGATAAAATTTTCTACCCCTGCTTATCGTATGATGTTTGTCATTCTGGATATGTTGTCTTCATTCATCTTTCCTTCTTCAATTGATACTCATTACCTGTACTGTTATCTCTGTGCGTATGCGCGCGATGTGCAATTACTACAGTGTGATTGTTTTTGTCAACGTAATGTTCTTTTTGCACTCACACAACCACACAAGTCACCGTGCCTGGAACAGGCAGACCTGTAAGCAAATACCATTTCCTTGTGTATTCTGGTGTTGTTCCTTATTTTTGCTTGTCAGTGAGATGTAGGTAACAGATCTTAAATTCCTGGGTTGTTTTCAACTTTTAGTAATACTATTTTTGCAGCCGAGGCAAAACAGTGAATGAGAATTTAAAGATGAATGCTGCCCTGCTCTCTCGGTTTGACCTGGTTTTCATTTTACTTGACCAGCCAGACTTGTTTCTAGATAAGAGAGTATCAGACCACATAATGGCAGTAAGTTTTTGTTATCCATTTTTTGTCCACATCTTAAGCATATAGTACCGATGAGCAATATCACCACATATAATAAATGTGTCAGGGCTTTAATCTAATTAAAAAAACTAAGGAAAAAACAACATTTTCTACACGCAGCTCCATACCAATGACAGAAGTCCTTGCTCATCCAACAAGAGGCTAAGAACAGGTCATTCTTTGGTTATTCCATAGCATTTTTAGTTCCTTTTTACATGTGAAACCGTATACATCGTTATTGATTTGCAACTTTGCCCCATGCCCAGTGCCTCAATTTAATGGCAGTATGGGGATTGGAATTGATGAGAAAAAATTAGCTTCAAGGCTGAGACTACACCCTGAGAAAGATAGGGACTTTGTTCCGTTACCTGAACCACTTCTTCGCAAGTATATATCTTACGCGAGAAGCTATGTTACCCCCCGGTATTTTGTCAGCTCCTTTTCACTTATCAATACCATATATGTAATGCAATGAGTTCTCATTTTGTTATTTTTCTTCTCTCGGCTCAAGTGTGTCAGAACCAGCAGCGGTGGTACTGCGAAAATATTACTTGAATTTGAGAGCGCATAGTACTTGTTCTGATGGCACACCCATCACAGCGAGACAATTGGAAAGCCTTGTGAGGTTAGCAGAAGCTCGCGCTCGGGTGGATCTAAGAGAAGAAGTGACTGAACAAGATGCGAATGTAAATAAGTAGAATACTTACCCCCCGGTTCCCTCCTCCCCATTTTGTACATATGCGCACCTTGCACCCTTGCACTGCCAGCTTGGATTTCTTCATACTTCATACCTAAATTACCAGCAGAGAATTTTTCTGTTGGTTTAGGTTCTTGTCCATGATTGCTGGGAAAATCTGAGTTCTTTCTCATGCTAGTTTTCATCCTCAGCAAATTACTGAATCAAACTCAGAAGCATGATGAATTATGTTTTTTAATCTCCATATCATGTCGATGTTGCAGATTTATTTTTTCTGTCTGTTTGCTGCTTTATAAATCTGAAAATGTGAACGTACGGTGCTTATCGCATGCCTAAGGCTTATGCAAAGTGTTGTCTGGCAAATAGACAGCCGGATAGTTAGATGACATCAAGAGGCACACCTATTTAATAAAAAATGGGCATGCAATCTCATTCTGCGTTTTATTATGTTGCAGGATGTTGTTGAGATCATGAATGAATCCTTATATGACAAATATGTTGATGAGCATGGTTGTGTGGACTATGCTCGGAGTGGTGGGATGAGCCAACAAAAGGAGGCAAAAAGACTTATGAGTGCCTTAAACAAGCAATCTGAGTTGCAGCAAAAGGATCAGTTTTCAAGAGCCGTAAGCAATTATGCATCTAAAATATTTTTGATGAAAGGCTGGTCTGTTATTGCATATACGCAAACCAACTGACATGGAAAGAGTGCCAATTTTAGTTCAGTTACAATTCTGGTCCTGCTATGATCGACGAAATTTTGACATACTTGCTTTTTGTGCATTTTGATTCTTTTGTTACGCGGTTTCTCCAGTCAATAGGAGCATCTTCTTGAGGTTCCTCTGATGTTCTGTAATTTTCCCTTTGTAGGAGATACGGAGCTTAGCAGATAAAATCAGCTTGCAAGTCCCGGATTTAGATGATATTATGGAAAGATTGAACAGTGCCGGTTTTATTGTACATAAAGGACAAAACATATACCAGGTATTGTCTCATAAAACTGCTTGACATCAAGAAGTTTTGATGTATACATTAGATGGTTATCCTGGTGTCGTGCTGATTATTGATTATGAGTTTATGACTGTCAGGCTCGTGATGAGCCCTCCACTGAGAATCTAACTTATTATTGTCTGTGAAACAGATATTGACCTCATCATGTTCACGGACCCAGCCAACAAGGTCAAGATGGTGAGTTCTCTTACACCCTACATGAAAACATGGGAGTTTGGTGTTGGTATTATGCTAAATTTTATATCTGTGCCACACGTTAACGTCTGGTTGATTAACAGTTACTTTGGGTCAGTGTCCAACACTTGCCATTGTTGTGACAAGATAACTGTTCAAAGGTTTCCTCTTTGCTGCCGATTCATGATCGTTTTTTTTCTGGCAGATGTAGGGGGGATATGTTCTGCAACTAGTATGGACCGTTATGTACAGTATAGTCATGTGATGGCCTCTAATTAAAATGTGCGGATAGCTCTGTTAATGCTGTTTATCGTAGCAGCTGTAGCTGATAATGACAAAATTAGTATCCTTACTAGTTCCAGCATGTTAAAGAAACATCCTGTTTTCGTTAAAGAATCGTCTATGTCCTGGACATTGGTGATCATGAATGCTGATTCTTTATGTGAAAGAAACATAGTGTGTTTTTTTGCGGGGAAGAAACTTAATGCTTCTATGAGACTTGGAATGGAAATAACCCCTTAGGCCTGAGAAATAGCAAACCCGCTTTGCTTACGGTTATGTTTTTATTTGGACGAACGCAGCAATGCTGCTTCATTTTATATTAAGAGAAAGAGTTACAACAAGTAATTGGGCGGTGATGAAGGTGACCACCAAGGTAGACAAATGGAGGGCACAGATAACAAGTTTCATAGAATCATAGTACCATCAAGGAGGCCTCCATGTTAGCCTCCTTGGTGGTGTCACCACTCTTCTACATTTTGCTCTACGGGAATGTGGAACGCTGGTGTTTTATCCTACGTCTGTGCTCTACGCTTACCAGTCGAATTGTTTTGTGTGCTATCCATTTTTACAGAGAAAGCAGCCTTTAGATTGCTCAATCAATAGGTCTTTTTCAAGCATAGGCAAAAGGTAATTTTAGGGGTCATGGAGCCATATATATCTATAAATGATAATGATGTTGTGCCCGCCCTGTTAGATTCTCTCGGGTAGTGAACAAAGGTTGCTTTTCACAAACTCAGTCGCCTAGACTCAACGATCAGTCTTGCTATCATAGTTGAAGCCTACCCGGTTACACCCCATTTGCAGCGCCATGGCTGACCTCAACATCCTTTTTTTTTCTTGAGGTGATTGCCTCACATCTTGGGCATGAACCATGAGAGGTTCACCTGGGGTCGATCGATCTCGCTCACGCCGTTTGCTACCAGGTTTCTTCGCAACAGCTGTTTTGAAGTTGGCAGCCAGGACCATGAGCAACGTAAACACGCAATTGGATCGATGGGAGCTTGGAACTTCTCCCCATTAATGTGCCGCCAGCGTCTTCCACCGTTTTATGAAATGTACTACCCGCTGCTCCTAAATACAGTACAAGTCTTTTTAATGATTTTAATATGAACTACATATGGAGCAAAATAAGTGAATCTACACTCTAAAATATGTCTATATACATCTGTATGTAATCCTTATTGAAATTGAAATCTCTAAAAAGACATATTTTTTTAAGGACGGAGGGAGTACTACGGAGTGTGTAAGTAGTTCCAGTGATACTTTTCCTGCCCTATCTGCCGCCAATGCTTCACTTGTTCCGTGTTGGAATGGGGCATATCTTTCGTTGCCCATTAGTATAGACGCCAATGAGCAATCAAACTAGTTTCCTCATCGTATCCTCTTGGGTTGTGCAGAGTTTGCAGTGAAAAACATAATCAGCTGTTATTTGCATAACTCTTCCAGTGTGAATTACTACTACAATCAGCAAAACTGCATCCATGTCATTATGGATTTTGCACACAAAAAAACATGATACAGAAGCATTGCAGAGGGCAGATAAAACTTGCTATCCAAATCATGGAAACAAAACTCAATAGCGACAGACAGTCAACAGCATCTCGCTAGTACAACTTCAGGTTACGTATATAGGAATGAAAATGCTAAATGGTGGACGAGCTCCATGGAGCTCGTTTTTTTGAAAAAAAAAACCCCGGAAATTATAGCTCCCAAGTTTCAAAAAATCCTAAAAAGATCACACGCGTTCATACAGATGTAAATTTTAAAGATGATACTATAAATTAATGGCGAGAGCTTCACTAGTTAGAGAAAATCGTGATTCTGAAAATGGTGAACATGTTTTGTGTAGCTCTTCATCGTTAGAACGTGTAGATTTTTCTCAGAATATTTTTATTCAAAATGTGTTTTTTGCTTCTTTTTGCTCAGGACATTAATAATATCCAATCTAACCCAAATATCCAATCCAATTCACAGGTCGATTGGTATGGATTTTTTTTCAGTACTACAGTACTGCAAAACTATCTCATCATGCAAAAAAGATTTTTTAAACAAACATCAACAACATAACACAGACAATCATAGCACATGAGATAAAACCCACTAGCCAGCAGAGTAACACAGCAACAATATATATCCAGATCATGGAAACAATACTCTTAATAGCAACTGTTAAGAGAAAGCAACAGCAGAGAAGGAACAAATCTCGCTAGTACAACTTCAGGTTATATAGGACATTGTAAACATAGCAGGCAACTTTCCTCCTCAAACGACCAGAGCCTTACAGTCCATTCCATCCTTGCCTAACAAAAATGCAACCTAAGACCTGGGCTTCTCCTTCTTCTCCTTGAAGAGAGCGAGAAGCGACACACCAGATACCTTGACAACCTTGAACCTGACACCGGGAATATCTCCCACGGCATGACCCTTACGACCGAATCCAGCAATCAGCACCTCGTCCTGAAGCATCCATCAAGTCAAGAGGTTAGGTTGGTTGCATATAGCAGACATATCACATATATGCGAGCAATGGAGGTTAGGTTGGCTGCATATAGCAGACATATCGCATATATCTGAGAAATGGGTGAGGGGCACATACGTTCTCCTCGATGAAGTTCAGGCAACCATCATTGGGCACAAAGGCAGCGATCTTCTTCCCGTTCTTCACCAGCTGGACACGAGCACACTTACGGATGGCAGAGTTAGGCTGCTTGGCCTCAATACCACTGCAGGGGGAGCAATTGCACGGTAGTCAGGATACAAAACATGAGATAAAAACAAGGGTACATAAATCTGCTGTTCAGCATACATCTTCTCCAGGACAATGCCCTTGGCGTGAGACGATCCAGCAAAGGGTTTCTTCCACTCATTGCCCAAGTGGCTCTTCTTGTATGCCTTGTCAGCCCACCTCTGGTTCCTGCGGTGGGTCTTGAGCTTGCGCCCGGCTCCCATACCACGTGTCTTACTGTGATAAGAATTCATCCATGCAACATTAATTAAACAGATCTCAAAAGTTAAAGCAGGTGTATTACTACCAACTTGACAAGCAACAGGAAAATCTTGACCAAAAATCCAATAACATAACTATGCAAGATGCATAAATAGGATATGTTCATGATGTAGTTGGAAGCACAGAGCATATGTTGCAACTTGCAACCAACTACACATGTGAACACATCCCAAAGCAAGTCCTGAAACAAAGAACATGTCACTGAACTGAAGTGTTGCATACTGCATACACATCCATTTTCGTTTCTCCTTGCGTTCTAAACTGGCAAGTAGTTAACATATTAATATATATTGCAATCATGATAGCAAGGAGCTGGACATATTCTAAACATGAGCAAACTGAAACTAGACTAGAGGCTATAAAGAAACTAGTATTGTCTGCTATCATGCACAACTTCCAGGGCCCAATCATCGGAGCAAAGGAATATAGATAACATGGTGGCAACGAATTTATGTTGCTTATGAATATGTTTAGCACTGAAGTTGTATCTGATCAGCACTGGACCGTCAATAAGCTCAGTTTCGTCGCATTGGAACGACGATCACATCCTCTGACCCCAGCACAAATCAGCCTAAATGATATGGTTCTAATTGGCACTTGCTGGTCCAAGAACATAGCACAAGAGCATCTACTGCATATCAACTGAACATGTCAATATGTTGCAACAAACTACAGATGTGTACACATCCCAAAGCAAATTGTGAAATAAAGAAAATGTCACTGAACTGATGTGATGCATACTGCATACATACACAGATATTCCAAGCATTTCACCTCGAATTCTAAACTAGAAACTAATTGACACATTAATCATAGCGAGCAAGGAGGTGGATATATGCTAAACATGGCCATACTAGAAAGCATCAGGAAAACCGAGGTAGATATCATCTTGCTACCCACACTAATAACAGGCAAACTGCACCAGCCTAGAGGCTAAAAAGGAAGACGTATTGTATGCTACCATGCATAGCTTCCACGGCCCAATCATCTGGACAAAGGAATACAGATAACACGGTGGCAACGAATTCATGTCGCTTATGAATATGTTTAGCACTGACGTTGTATCTGATCAGCACTGGACCGTCAATAAGCTCAGTTTCGTCGCATCGGAACGACGATCCCGTCCTCTAACCCTAACACAAATCGACCTAAATCACATGGGGCTACTCCGCAATTGCTACTACAAGACGAAATCACGAGCATCTGCATATCGGAGCAAGAACCGGGGAGAGCTACAGAGAAACATCTCTGCCCAGAACCAATGGACCAGCGCCGAGAAAGAGCAAGGTCCCGCATTAGGATGAAGGAGGAGAAGAGATCTTAGCACGCACCCCATGATGGCGGAGGGAGAGGCCGGGAGATCTCCGGGCGGGCGACGGAGGGAGAGGTCTGGAGATCTCCGGTGGCAGCGGCTTCTTCGCGGGCGACGGCGGCGGCGGCTGCTAGAGGAGTGAGGAGGGGAGACGATGGGGAATATATAGCGGGGGGTGGGCGTTTAGGGTTTGCGTGCGCCGAGATGCGTGCTGGCGTGATGGATCCAATCTGGGTTTTTTTCTGCTTCCACCCCCGGACAATACATCTTTTCCACATATGACCCCAAAATGTGCATTTCTCAAAGGGCCGCGTGCACCAATCAACAAGAGCTTTACACGTCCATGTTTCGTGCATTCACTCTGCTCCATTTGTTTTGTTGGGTGATGCAAATCGCCGGAGACAGGCTTCGGGGCTTTGAACTGTAGCTAGGAGTGCAATTCAAGTTGAGTCGAGCTAGTTCGCCTCAACTCGTTTGAGATAATTAAGATAATGAGTTAGCTCAGTTTGATTCGGGGCTTGGCGAGGCAGGGTGGGAGCCCTCCTCCTAGGCTTCAGTGGTGGCACACTCAGGCAGTGGTCGGTGCGCCAGGGCTCCTACGGTGGCACTGTTATTGCGGTTGGTCGCCGGATCTAGGCGGCTGGATCTGGGATTTTAAAGGCGGTCGAGACGGTGCACAGGTTGTCGGGTGGATTTCTTGGGACGGATCCGAGTGAAAATCTGGTCTTCGGTCGATGGTCGGAGCCGGTGATGACGATGACCTTATCATCGTTTCCTTCATGAAGGCATCATCGAGATGAAGCTCCCAAATCCACTCAATACCTCCGGGGAAAACCCTAGATCAGCTGATCGGATGTTGGCGGCAATCATGTGTCGTTACCCCCTTGGGGGCGGCATTCTTGGAGGTGCGCTCGGCTTCGCGGGACCAGCGGACGGCATCTTTGGTGGAGCGGTGCTTCATCCTACACATTGATGGCGACGGATATCGACAGCGTGGTGCAGTGCAGACTCGCGCAGGAGGACGACGCTGTCTGGCGTCGATGGTAGAGAGACCTGGCACAGTAGATGCAACAGTACAACTCTGAAGATGGATTGGTGGCAGGTGGCTGCGGCGGCCTCATACCCAGCAGACGTCCTGGTTGAGGAGTGCGCCGGACTGGTAGGTGCCCCACACCCGGCAGGCGTCTTGGTTGGGACCTCAGGTCTTAGATGTTTAGGTTTAGCTGCGATGTCTGTTTGGTATTAGGCCTAGGCTATCAGCGTCCCTTCATCAATTGGATAGGTGTAGCGACAGTTGTTTCTTAGACGGTGGCTTTAGTCTTACTATTATATGATTTTGTAAAGTCTTATGAGAATAATTAATAAAGTGGCCGTATGCATCGCCCAGATGCGGAGGCCGGGGTCCTCTCCTTTTCTAAAAAAAGCTCAATTTTGATTCGTTAACATAAAGAGCTGAGATTCAAACTTGATTCAACTCGTGTAGCTCGCGAGCAAGCTCATTTAACTCGTTAAGCCTGTTATGAACGTGAATAACAAAATATGTGTATTATGTAAATGGCAACAATCAACAACAATACTGGTGCTTATCTGGCGCCCTTTTGATTAATGGGCTAAACGAGTAACTTGTTAGCTCGGCTCGTTAAACTTGTTTTGTTAACAAGCTCAAATTAAACCTTGACTCGTTAGTCGTTGAATTCGAGTTGATTCAAGCCGAGTGAGGAGCTACTCACAGTTACTCTTTAGCTCGCGAGTTTCGAGTTAAAACTCTAGCACTAACTATTGGCATGAAATAACAAATAATTTAGGTGGGAGGTTTTCTGCAAAAGAGTGCATATGGATCCTTCTTTTCCATCTCGTCTTGTGAATATGACTTCAAATCGTATATTACGCAGCTTCGTCTTAAAAGTATCTTCCATTTTTTTACTTGTATGCTTCAAACAAACAAGATTATAATTGTGGTTTCTATGTATTTTTTTGGAAATGGAGGCGTACCCCCGGCCTCTGCATCATAATGATGCATGCAACCATTTTATTAAAAATTCACGAAGTAGCACAAAGTCATAAAAGTATTACAGCTCGCAAGCGGAACGAAACAAAAGAATAAAACAAAAGTACATGCTGACAATCATAACCGGTACGGCAATATGAAGGATAAGCTCCCTAGACTCCTATCCTGTTATGCGACCGCCATCCGAACCAGTTGAATATAGCCCGTGCTACCATCTTCCACTGGTTGCACCCAGTAACCAAAGGCTCTCTGGAGTCCATAGTAGTGAGTAAGGACTACGTACGGATCCATGCGATAGCTCTGAAGATGACCTGCAAGAAAGTTAAAGTGTGTTATCTGTTAAAAATCATATCATTCCCACAGTTTCATATAGCCCACAGAAGCGCACATATTCCAATGCGAATATGAGCCGCGTTATTATGCTCAACCCCAGCTAACCACGTTTGTCAACTGGATGATTAATGTTAAAGGCTATATGAATCGTTCTGCAAAGCAATTTGGCGAGTGGGCATTCAAGGAATAGATGTTGTATTGTTTCATCATGATCACAAAAACAACAGCGTGAATTGCCTACCCATCGCCTCTTGATTAAGTTGTCCTTGGTGAGTATTACTTGCTTGTGGACGAACCACATAAAAAATTTAATACACAAGGGAACCTCAACCTTCCAAATATGCAACGATCTTGAGATTGTGCTAGAATTAATCAAATCTAGAGAGAAAGATTTCACCGTACATACCCCATTTTTAGCTAATTTTCATTGCGTCGAATCCGGTTGGTCGGAGAGTTGAACATCTATCAATCTCCGAACCAAGTGCACCCAGACAGTCCATCGCTCACCAACTAACGCACGTCTAAACTGAATATTCAAGGGAATCATTTGGAAAACTGTGCCTACGTAATCCTCCTTACGTTGCACAATGTTATAAAGGGTGAGATATTGTACGGCCAGGAGTGTCTCTCCTAACCACGTATCCTCCCAAAATCTTATTGACATCCCATTGCCAACCAAGAATTTGACCCTACGAAAGAATGATACGTCCATTTTGCATCATGTTTCTTACTGTTATTTATAATGTTTTTATCCATAATAATGCTTTTTGGAGTAATTCTAATGCCTTTTCTCTCATAATTTGCAAGGTACACTCAAAGAGGGAGAATTCCGGCAGCTGGAAAATCTGGACCTGGAAAAGCTATGTCAGGCTATCTATTCAGCACAACTCCAAACAAGCTGAAATTTCACGGAGATTTTTTATGAAATATTTAAGGAATATCGGAGCAAATAAGTACCAGAGGGGGCCCACCAGGTGGGCACAACCCACCTAGGCGCGACAGGGAGCCCAGGCACGCCCTGGTGGGTTGTGCTCACCCAGGCCCACCTCCGGTGCCCATCTTCTGGTATACAGGTCATTTTGACCTAGAAAAAAATAAGGACAAGACTTTCGGGACGGAGCGCCGCCGTCTCGAGGCGGAACTTGGGCAGGAGCACTTTTGCCCTCCGGCGGAGCGATTCCACCGGGGGAACTTCCCTCCCGGAGGGGGAAATCATCGTCATCGTCATCACCAACAACTCTCACATCTTGGGGAGGGAAATCTCCATCAACATCTTCAACAGCACAATCTCATCTCAAACCCTAGTTCATCTTTTGTGTTCAATCTTGTTACCGGAACTATAAATTGGTGTTTGTGGGTGACTAGTAGTGTTGATTACATCTTGTAGTTGATTACTATATGGTTTATTTGGTGGAAGATTATATGTTCAGATCCATTATGCTATTTAATACTCCTCTGATCATGAGCATGATTATTATTGGTGAGTAGTTACTTTCGTTCTTGAGGTCACGGGAGAAATCATGTTGCAAGTAATCATGTGAGTTTGATATGTGTTCGATATTTTGATAGTATGTATGTTGTGATTTCCTTAGTGGTGTCATGTGAACGTCGACTACATGACACTTCACCATATTTGGGCCTAAGGGAATGCATTGTGGAGTAGCAATTAGATGATAGGTTGCGAGAGTGACAGAAGCTTAAACCCCAGTTTATGCGCTATTCCGCAAGGGACCGATTGGATCCAAAAGTTTAATGCTATGGTTAGGATTTATTCTTAATACTTTTCTCGTAGTTGCGCATACTTGCGGGAGGGTTAATCATAAGTAGGAGGTTTGTTCAAGTAAGAACAACACCTAAGCACCGGTCCACCCACATATCAAATTATCAAAGTAGCGAACACAAATTAAACCAACATGATGAAAGTGACTAGATGAAATTCCCGTGTACCCTCAAGAACGCTTTTTTTATCATAAGAGACCGTTTTGGCCAGTCCTTTGCCTCAAAAGGATTGGGCTACCTTGCTGCACTTTTGTTAGTACTATTGTTACTTGCTCGTTACAAATTATTTTGCTATCAAACTACTCCGCTACTTACAATTTCAGCACTTGCAGACATTATCTTACTGAAAACTACTTGTCATTTCCTTCTGCTCCTCGTAGGGTTCGACACTCTTACTTATCGAAAAGAGCTACAATTGATCCCCTGTACTTTTGGATCATCAAATAACAAGTCCTTCGTTCTCATAAGTCCCTTCCAAAATGGCGAGTCAGTTGGTCTCATGGTAACCAGGGCGAGCTTTTTCGACTGTAAATACTTATTGCGCAAAATCTGTGCCCACATGCCTTCGGCTCTGTCTCTAACCTGTAGAGCCATTTGCTCATAACGCATTTATTCTTGATTTCTAAGTTCTCAATACCGAGACCCCCCTGGTCTTTTGGTCGGCAAAGGATATCCCATTGCGCGAGACGGTATTTCCTCTTGGCCTCATCTGACTGCCAGAAGAACTGAGATATGAAGAAATCAAGTCGCTTTCGTACCCCTTTCGGAATCTCGAAGAACGATAGTAGGAACATTGGCATACTAGTCAGTACCGAGTTAATCAGCACTAGCCGACCTCCATATGACATAAGCTTGCCCTTCTAGTAGCTAAGCTTTTTTTCAATTCGATCTTCGATACACTTCCATTCTTTATTGGATAACTTACGGTGATGAATCGGTATGCCCAAATAACTAAATGGTAAAGAACCTAATTCACACCCGAACAGTTGTCTATAAGTGTCTTGCTCGTCTTTGGCCTTCCCAAAGCAGAACAACTCACTCTTGTGAAAGTTTATCTTTAAACCAGACAATTGTTCGAAGAGACATAATATAAGTTTCATATTGCGCGCCTTAGCAATGTCATGTTGTGGTTTCTATGTATAAGGACAAAGATTCAAATAATGTCATTGGTATTGTGCACAACTCCTCTCCACATCTTTCACCCCTTGCCCCTGGCTCCCCATGTTAGGGCGTATCCAAAGAAAGTCATCTAATACTGTCACGTGTCTGTGAAAAATCCCATGCATCCAATTCCAACCGTGTTCATCAAAATCGGACCATGTGCTATGACTGGTAGTGGATCAGGCGGACCGAGAGAAAAAGCAAATGAATAGGACATTTGGATGTGGGGACATGTGGTCTAGCGAGAGTGCGCGAGGACTCCCCTAAAGCTCCCCTCGATTTGGTGAGAGTTTGTAGGATTTCGGACGTCTGGACAGGTCTGAACTGATTTGTTGACTGAAAGGATCGAGAAGAGGTGTCTAGAGGGGGGGGGGTGATTAGACCCTCAACAAAGAAGAGTAGAAGTTTTTAATTTCTTCAAGTCAAGGTGGAGTTTTAGCACAAGTTTAAACATTCACAATACCTTTCAAGCAAGCATGGCAAGAGTATATGAGCAACGGAAAGTAAAGCATGCAACTTGCGAGTATGTAAAGGGATGGGATTGGAGTGTGCAAACGCAATTGGAGACACGAAGATTTTTTTCGTGGTTCCGATAGGTGGTGCTATCGTACATCCACGTTGATGGAGACTTCAACCCACGAAGGGTAACGGTTGCGCGAGTCCACGAAGGGCTCCACCCACGAAGGGGCCACAAAGAAGCAACCTTGTCTATCCCATCATGGCCATCGCCCATGAAGGACTTGCCTCACTAGGTAGATCTTCACAAAGTAGGCGATCTCCTTGCCCGTACAAACTCCTTGGTTCAACTTGAAGGAAATATGCCCTAGAGGCAATAATAAAGTTATTATTTATTTCCTTATTTCATGATAAATGTTTATTATTCATGCTAGAATTGTATTAACCGGAAACATAATACTTGTGTGAATACATAGACAAACAGAGTGTCACTAGTATGCCTCTACTTGACTAGCTCGTTGATCAAAGATGGTTATGTTTCCTAGCCATAGACATGAGTTGTCATTTGATTAACGGGATCACATCATTAGGAGAATGATGTGATTGACTTGACCCATTCCGTTAGCTTAGCACTTGATCGTTTAGTATTCTGCTATTGCTTTCTTCATGACTTATACATGTTCCTATGACTATGAGATTATGCAACTCCCGTTTACCGGAGGAACACTTTGTGTGCTACCAAACGTCACAACGTAACTGGGTGATTATAAAGGTGCTCTACAGGTGTCTCCGAAGGTACTTGTTGGGTTGGCGTATTTCGAGATTAGGATTTGTCACTCCGATTGTCGGAGAGGTATCTCTGGGCCCACTCGGTAATGCACATCACTATAAGCCTTGCAAGCATTGTAACTAATGAGTTAGTTGTGGGATGATGTATTACGGAACGAGTAACGAGACTTGCCGGTAACGAGATTGAACTAGGTATTGAGATGCCAACGATCGAATCTCGGGCAAGTAACATACCGATGACAAAGGGAACAACGTATGTTGTTATGCGGTTTGACCGATAAAGATCTTTGAGTATGTAGGAGGCAATATGAGCATCTAGGTTCCGCTATTGGTTATTGACCGAAGACGTGTCTCGGTCATGTCTACATAGTTCTCGAACCCGTAGGGTCCGCACGCTTAAAGTTCGATGACGATTTGTATTATGAGTTATGTGATTTGATGTACCGAAGGTAGTTCGGAGTCCCGGATGAGATTGGGGACATGACGAGGAGTCTCGAAATGGTCGAGATGTAAAGATCGATATATTGGATGACTATATTCGGACATCGAAAAGGTTCCGAGTGATTCGGGTATTTTCGGAGTACCGGGGAGTTACGGGAATTCACCGGGAGAAGTATTGGGCCTTATTGGGCCATACGGGAATAGAGGAGAGAGGCCAAAAGGAAGGAGGCGCGCCCCCCCTCTGGTCTGAATTGGACAAGGGGTGCAGCCCCCTTTTCCTTCTCCCTCTCCCCCTCTTTCCTTCTCTCCTACTCCGGAAAGGAAAGGGGAATCCTACTAGGACTTGGGAGTCCTAGTAGGACTCCCCACACTTGGCGCGCCCCCTCTAGGGTCGGCCTCTCCCTTGCTCCTTTATATACGGGGGCAGGAGGCACCCCATAGACACAACAATTGATCTCTTGATCTCTTAGCCGTGTGCGGTGGCCCCCTCCACCATATTCCACCTCGATAATATCGTAGCGGTGCTTAGGCGTAGCCCTGCGTCGGTAGCATCATCATCACCGTCACCACGCCATCGTGCTGACAGAACTCTCCCTCAAAGCTCGGCTGGATCGGAGTTCGAGGGACGTCATCGAGCTGAACGTGTGCTGAACTCGGAGGTGCCGTACGTTCGGTACTTGGATCGGTCGGATCGTGAAGACATACGACTACATCAACCACATTGTGCTAACGCTTCCGCTTTCGGTCTACGAGGGTACGTGGACAACACTCTCCCCTCTCATTGCTACGCATCACCATGATCCTGTGTGTGCGTAGGATTTTTTTTGAAATTACTACGTTCCCCAAGAGTGGCATCCGAGCCAGGTTTTATGCGTAGATGTTATATGCACGAGTAGAACATAAGTGAGTTGTGGGCGATACAAGTCATACTGCTTACCAACATGCCATACTTTGGTTCGGCGGTATTGTTGGATGAAGCGGCCCAGACCGACATTACGCGTACGCTTACGTGAGACTGGTTCTACCGACGTGCTTTGCACACAGGTGGCTGGCGGGTGTCAGTTTCTCCAACTTTAGTTGAACCGAGTGTGGCTACGCCCGGTCCTTGAGAAGGTTAAAACAACACTAACTTGACGAACTATCGTTGTGGTTTTCATGCGTAGGTAAGAACGGTTCTTGCTCAGCTCGTAGCAGCCACGTAAAAATTGCAACAACAAAGTAGAGGACGTCTAACTTGTTTTTGCAGGGCATGTTGTGATGTGATATGGTCAATGCATGATGCTATATTTTATTGTATGAGATGATCATGTTTTGTAACTGAGTTATCGGCAACTAGCAGGAGCCATATGGTTGTCGCTTTATTGTATGCAATGCAATCGCCCTGTAATTGCTTTACTTTATCACTAAGCGGTAGCGATAGTCGTAGAAGCAATAGTTGGCGAGACGACAACGATGCTACGATGGAGATCAAGGTGTCGCGCCGGTGACGATGGTGATCATGACGGTGCTTCGGAGATGGAGGTCACAAGCACAAGATGATGATGGCCATATCATATCACTTATATTGATTGCATGTGATGTTTATCCTTTATGCATCTTATTCTGCTTTAGTTCGACGGTAGCATTATAAGATGATCTCTCACTAAATTTCAAGGTATAAGTGTTCTCCCTGAGTATGCACCGTTGCGAAAGTTCTTCGTGCTGAGACACCACGTGATGATCGGGTGTGATAAGCTCTACGTTCAAATACAACGGGTGCAAAACAGTTGCACACACGGAATACTCAGGTTAAACTTGACGAGCCTAGCATATGCAGATATGGCCTCGGAACACTGGAGACCGAAAGGTCGAGCGTGAATCATATAGTAGATATGATCAACATAGTGATGTTCACCATTGAAAACTACTCCATCTCACGTGATGATCGGACATGGTTTAGTTGATTTGGATCACGTGATCATTTAGATGACTCGAGGGATGTCTATCTAAGTGGGAGTTCTTAAGTAATTTGATTAATTGAACTTTAATTTATCATGAACTTAGTCCTGATAGTATTTGCATAACTATGTTGTAGATCAATAGCTCGCGTTTAGCTCCCCTGTTTTATTTTTGATATGTTCCCATAGAAAAATAAGTTGAAAAATGTTAGTAGCAATGATGCGGACTAGCTCCGTGATCTGAGGATTATCCTCATTACTGCACAGAAATATTATGTCCTTGATGCACCGCTAGGTTACAGACCTATTGCAGGAGCATATGCAGACGTTATGAACGTTTGGCAAAGCTTGGTATGATGACTACTTGATAGTTTAGTGCACCATGCTTTACGGCTTAGAACCGGGACTTAAAAAATGTTTTGAACGCCATGGAACATATAAGACGTTCCAAGAGTTGAAATTGGTATTTCATACTCATGCCCATGTCGAGAGGTATGAGACCTCTGACAGTACTTTGCCTACAAGATGGAGGATACTAGCTCAACCAGTGAGCATGTGTTCAGAATGTCTGAGTACTACAATTGCTTGAATCAAGTGGGGGTTAATCTTTCAGATAAGATAGTGATTGACAAAGTTCTCTAGTCACTATCACCAAGTTACTAGAACTTCGTGATGAACTATAATATGCAAGGGATAACGGAAACAATTCCCAAGCTCTTCGTGATGCTGAAATCGACGAAGGTAGAAATCAAGAAAGAGCATCAAGTGTTGATGGTTGACAAGACCACTAGTTTCAAGAAAAGGGCAAAGGGAAGAAAGGGAACTTCGAGAAGAACGACAAGCAAGTTGCTGCTCAAGTGAAGAAACCCAAGTCTGGACCTAAGCCCGAGACTGAGTGCTTCTACTGCAAAGGGACTGGTCACTGGAAGCGGAACTGCCCCAAGTATTTGGCGGATAAAAAGGATGGCAAAGTGAACAAAGGTATATTTGATATACATGTTATTGATGTGTACTTTACTAGTGTTTATAACAACCCCTCATTATTTGATACTAGTTCAGTTGCTAAGATTAGTAACTCGAAACGGGAGTTGCAGAATGAACAGAGACTAGTTAAGGGTGAAATGACGATGTGTGTTGGAAGTGGTTCCAAGATTGATATGATCATCATCGCACACTCTCTATACTTTCGGGATTAGTGTTAAACCTAAATAAGTGTTATTTGGTGTTTGCGTTGAGCATGAATATGATTTGATCATGTTTATTGCAATACGGTTATTCATTTAAGTTAGAGAACAATTGTTGTTCTGTTTACATGAATAAAACCTTCTATGGTCATACACCCAATGAAAATGGTTTGTTGGATCTCGATCATAGTGATATACATATTCATAACATTGAAGCCAAAATATGCAAAGTTAATAATGATAGTGCAACTTATTTGTGGCACTGCCGTTTAGGTCATATTGGTGTAAAGCGCATGAAGAAACTCCATGCTGATGGGATTTTGGAATCACTTGATTATGAATCACTTGATGCTTGCGAACCATGCCTTATGGGCAAGATGACTAAGACTCCGTTCTCCGGAACAATGGAGTGAACAACTGACTTATTGGAAATAATACATACTAATGTATGCGATCCGATGAGTGTTGAGGCTCGCGGCGGGTATCGTTATTTTCTGACCTTCACAGATGATTTGAGCAGATATGGGTATATCTACTTGATGAAACATAAGTCTGAAATATTTGAAAAGTTCATATAATTTTAGAGTGAAGTGGAAAATCATCGTAACAAGAAAAATAAAGTTTCCATGATCTGATCACGGAGGCGAACATTTGAGTTACGAGTTTGGTCTTCATTTAAAATAATGTGGAATAGTTTCGCAACTCACGCCACCTGGAACACCATAGCGTAATGGTGTGTCCGAACATCATAATCGTACTTTATTAGATATGGTACAATCTATGATGTCTCTTACCGATTTACCACTATCATTTTGGGGTTATGCATTAGAGACAGCTGCATTCATGTTAAATAGGGCACCATCTAAATCCGTTGAGATGACACTATATGAACTGTGGTTTGGCAAGAAACCAAAGTTGTCGTTTCTTAAAGTTTGGAGTTGCAATGCTTATGTGAAAAGGTTTCAACCTGATAAGCTCGAACCCAAATCGGAGAAATGTGTCTTCATAGGATACCCAAAGGAGACTGTTGGGTACACCTTCTAATCACAGATCCGAAGGCAAGACATTCGTTTCCAAGAATGGATCCTTTCTAGAGAAGGAGTTTCTCTCGAAAGAAGTGAGTGGGAGGAAAGTAGAACTTGAGGAGGTAACTGTACCTACTCCCTTATTGGAAAGCAGTTCATCACAAGAAATCCGTTCCTGTGACTCCTACACCAATTAGTGAGGAAGCTAATGATGATGATCATGTAACTTCAGATCAAGTTACTACTGAACCTCGTAGGTCAACCAGAGTAAGATCCGCACCAGAGTGGTACGGTAGTCCTGTTCTGGAGGTCATGTTACTTGACCATGACGAACCTACGAACTATGAGGAAGCGATGATGAGCCCAGATTCCGCGAAATGGCTTGAGGCCATGAAATCTGAGATGGGATCCATGTATGAGAACAAAGTGTGGACTTTGATTGACTTGCCCAATGATCGGCAAGCCATTGAGATTAAATGGATCTTCAAGAGGAAGACGGACGCTGATAGTAGTGTTACAATCTACAAAGCTAGAATTGTCGCAAAAGGTTTTCGACAAGTTCAAGGTGTTGACTACGATGAGAGTTTCTCACTCGTATCGATGCTTAAAGTCTATCTGAGTCATGTTAGCAATTGCCGCATTTTATGAAATCTGGCAAATGGATAACAAAACTGCAATCCTTAATGGATTTATTAAAGAAGAATTGTATATGATGCAACCAGAAGGTTTTGTCAATCCTAAAGGTGCTAACAAAATGTGCAAGCTCCAGCGATCCATCTGTGGACTGGTGCAAGCATCTCGGAGTTGGAATATATGCTTTGATGAGTTGATTAAAGCATATAGTTTTATACAGACTTGCGGTGAAGCCTGTATTTACAAGAAAGTGAGTGGGAGCACTACAACCTTTCTGATAAGTATATGTAAATGACATATTGTCAATCGGAAATGATGTAGAATTTTCTGGAAAGCATAAAGGAGTGTTTGAAAGGAGTTTTTCAAATAAAGACCTCGGTGAAGCTGCTTACATATTGAGCATCAAGATCTATAGAGATAGATCAAAACGCTTGATAAGTTTTTCAATGATTACATACCTTGACAAGATTTTGAAGTAGTTCAAAATGGAATAGTCAAAGAACGAGTTCTTGCCTGTATTACAAGGTGTGAAACTGAGTAAGACTCAAAACCCGACCATGACAGAAGTGTTGGGGAACGTAGTAATTTCAAAAAATTTCCTACGCACACGCAAGATCATGGTGATGCATAGCAACGAGAGGGGAGAGTGTTGTCCACGTACCCTCGTAGACCGACAGCGGAAGCGTTATCACAACGCGGTTGATGTAGTCGTACGTCTTCACGATCCGACTGATCAAGTACCGAACGTACGACACCTCCAAGTTCTACACACGTTCAGCTCGATGACGTCCCTCGAACTCCGATCCAGCCGAGTGTTGAGGGAGAGTTTCGTCAGCACGACGGCGTGGTGACGATGATGATGTTCCACCGACGCAGGGCTTCGCCTAAGCTCCGCGACGGTATTATCGAGGTGTAATATGGTGGAGGGGGGCACCGCACACGGCTAAAATATCGTATATCAAGTGTGTCCATGGGGTGCCCCCTTGCCCCCGTATATAAAGGACCAAGGGGGAGGCCGCCGGCCTAGGGAGGAGAGGCGCGCCAGAAGGGGGAGTCCTACTCCCACCGGGAGTAGGACTCCTCCTTTCCTTGTTGGAATAGGAGAAGGGAAGGGAGAAGGAGAAAGAAGGAAGGGGGCGCCCCCCTTCCCTAGTCTAATTCGGACCAGATCATGGGGAGGGGCGCGGCTACCTTCTGAGGCCTTTCTCTCCTTTCCCGTATGGCCCATTAAGGCCCAATACGAATTCCCGTAACTCTCCGGTACTCCGAAAAATACCCGAATCACTCGGAACCTTTCCAAAGTCCGAATATAGTTGTCCAATATATCGATTTTTACGTCTCGGCCATTTCAAGACTCCTCGTCATGTCCCCGATCTCATCCGGGACTCCGAACTCCTTCGGTACATCAAAACTCAATAAAACTGTCATCGTAACGTTAAGCGTGCGGACCCTACGGGTTCGAGAACTATGTAGACATGACCGAGACACCTCTCCAGTCAATAACCAATAGCGGGACCTGGATGCCCATATTGGCTCCCACATATTCTACGAAGATCTTTATCGGTCAGACCGCATAACAACATACGTTGTTCCCTTTATCATCGATATGTTACTTGCCCGAGATTCGATCGTCGATATCTCGATACCTAGTTCAATCTCGTTACCGGCAAGTCTCTTTACTCGTTCCGTAATACATCATCCCGCAACTAACTCATTAGTCACAATGCTTGCAAGGCTTATAGTGATGTGCATTACCGAGTGGGCCCAGAGATACCTCTCCGACAATCGGAGTGACAAATCCTATTCTCGAAATACGCCAACCCAACAAGTACCTTTGGAGACACCTGTAGAGCACCTTTATAATCACCCATTTACGTTGTGACGTTTGGTAGCACACAAAGTGTTCCTCCGGTAAACGGGAGTTGCATAATCTCATAGTCATAGGAACATGTATAAGTCATGAAGAAAGCAATAGCAACATACTAAACGATCGGGTGCTAAGCTAACGGAATGGGTCAAGTCAATCACGTCATTCTCCTAATGAGGTGATCTCGTTAATCAAATGACAACTCATGTCTATGGCTAGGAAACATAACCATCTTTGATTAACGAGCTAGTCAAGTAGAGGCATACTAGTGACACTCTTGTTTGTCTATGTATTCACACATGTATTATGTTTCCGGTTAATACAATTCTAGCATGAATAATAAACATTTATCATGATATAAGGAAATATATAATACTTTATTATTGCCTCTAGGGCATATTTCCTTCAGTCTCCCACTTGCACTAGAGTCAATAATCTAGTTCACATCGCCATGTGATTTAACATCAATAATTCACATCACCATGTGATTAACACCCATAGTTCACATCTCTATGTGACCAACACTCAAAGGGTTCACTAGTGTCAATAATCTAGTTCACATCGCTATGTGATTAACACCCAAAGAGTACTAAGGTGTGATCATGTTTTGATTGTGAGATAATTTTAGTCAACGGGTCTGTCACATTCAGATCCGTAAGTATTTTGCAAATTTCTATGTCTACAATGCTCTGCACGGAGCTACTCTAGCTAATTGCTCCCACTTTCAATATGTATCTAGACCGAGACTTAGATTCATCTAGATTTAGTGTCAAAACTTGCATCGACGTAACCCTTTACGACGAACCTTTTGTCACTTCCATAATCGAGAAACATATCCTTATTCCACTAAGGATAATTTTGACCGCTGTCCAGTGATCTACTCCTAGATCACTATTGTACTCCCTTGCCAAAATCAGTGTAGGGTATACAATAGATCTGGTACACAGCATGGCATACTTTATAGAACCTATGGCCAAGGCATAGGGAATGACTTTCATTCTCTTTCTATCTTTTGCCGTGGTCGGGCTTTGAGTCTTACTCAATTTCACACCTTGTAACACAGGCAAGAACTCTTTCTTTGACTGTTCTATTTTGAACTACTTCAAAATCTTGTTAAGGTATGTACTCATTGAAAAAAAAACTTATCAAGCGTCTTGATCTATATCTATAGATCTTGATGCTCAATATATAAGCAGCTTCACCGAGGTCTTTCTTTGAAAAACTCCTTTCAAACACTCCTTTATGCTTTGCAGAATAATTCTACATTATTTCCGATCAACAATATGTCATTCACATATACTTATCAGAAATGTTGTAGTGCTCCCACTCACTTTCTTGTAAATACAGGCTTCACCGCAAGTCTGTATAAAACTATATCCTTTGATCAACTTATCAAAGCGTATATTCCAACTCCGAGATGCTTGCACCAGTCCATAGATGGATCGCTGGAGCTTGCATATTTTGTTAGCACTTTTAGGATTGACAAAACCTCCTGGTTGCATCATATACAACTCTTCTTTAATAAATCCATTAAGGAATGTAGTTTTGTTTATCCATTTGCCAGATTTCATAAAATGCGGCAATTGCTAACATGATTCAGACAGACTTAAGCATAGATACGAGTGAGAAACTCTCATCGTAGTCAACATCTTGAACTTGTCGAAAACCTTTTTGCGACAATTCTAGCTTTGTAGATAGTGACACTACTATCAGCGTCCATCTTCCTCTTGAAGATCCATTTAATCTCAATGGCTCGCCGATCATTGGGCAAGTCAATCAAAGTCCACACTTTGTTCTCATACATGGATCTCATCTCCGATTTCATGGCCTCAAGCCATTTTGCGGAATCTGGGCTCACCATCGCTTCTTCATAGTTCGTAGGTTCGTCATGGTCTAGTAACATAACCTCCAGAACAGGATTACCGTACCACTCTGGTGCGGATCTTACTCTGGTTAACCTACGAGGTTCAGTAATAACTTGATCTGAAGTTCCATGATCATCATCATTAACTTCCTCACTAATTGGTGTAGGAGTCACAGGAACAGATTTCTGTGATGAACTACTTTCCAATAAGGGAGCAGGTACAGTTACCTCATCAAGTTCTACTTTCCTCCCACTCACTTCTTTCGAGAGAAACTCCTTCTCTAGAAAGGATCCATTTTTTTAGCAACGAATGTCTTGCCTACGGATCTGTGATAGAAGGTGTACCCAACTGTCTCCTTTGGGTATCCTATGAAGACACATTTCTCCGATTTGGGTTTTGAGCTTATCAGGATGAAACCTTTTTCACATAAGCATTGCAACCCCAAATTTTAAGAAACGACAACTTTGGTTTCTTGCTAAACCTCAGTTCATAAGGCGTCGTCTCAACGGATTTTGATGGTACCCTATTTAACGTGAATGCAGCTGTCTCTAATGCATAACCCCAAAACGATAGTGGTAAATTGGTAAGAGACATCATATATCGCACCATATCTAATAAAGTACGGTTACGATGTTCGGACACACCATTACACTGTGGTGTTCCAGGTGGCGTGAGTAGTGAAACTATTTCACATTGTTTTAACTGAAGGCCAAACTCGTAACTCAAATACTCTTCTCCACGATCAGATCGTAGAAATTTTATTTTCTTGTTACGATGATTTTCCGCTTCACTCTGAAATTATATGAACTTTTCAAATGTTTCAGACTTCTGTTTCATTAAGTAGATATACCCATATCTGCTCAAATCATCTGTGAAGGTCAGAAAATAATGATACCTGCTATGAGCCTCAATATTCATCGGACCACATACATCTGTATGTATGACTTCCAACAAATCTGTTGCTCTCTCCATAGTTCCGGAGAACGGCGTTTTAGTCATCTTGCCCATGAGGCATGGTTCGCAAGCATCAAGTGATTCATAATCAATTGATTCCAAAATCCCATCAGTATGGAGTTTCTTCATGCGCTTTACACCAATATGACCTAAACGGCAGTGCCACAAATAAGTTGCACTATCATTATTAACTTTGCATCTTTTGGCTTCAATATTATGAATATGTGCATCACTACGATCGAGATCCAAAAAACCAATTTCGTTGGTGTGTATGACCATAGAAGGTTTTTATTCATGTAAATAGAACAACAATTGTTCTCTAACTTAAATGAATAACCGTATTGCAATAAACATGATCAAATCATATTCATGCTCAACGCAAACACCAAATAACACTTATTTAGTTTCAACACTAATCCCGAAAGTACAGGGAGTGTGCGATGATGATCATATCAATCTTGGAACTACTTCCAACACACATCGTCACCTCGCCTTTTTACTAGTCTCTGTTTATTCTGCAACTCCCGTTTCGAGTTACTACTCTTAGCAACTGAACCAGTATCAAATACCGAGGGGTTGCTATAAACACTAGTAAGTACACATCAATAACATGTATATCCAATATACCTTTGTTCACTTTGCCATCCTTCTTATCCACCAAATACTTGGGACAGTTCCGCTTCCAGTGACCAGTCCCTTTGCAGTAGAAGCACTTAGTCTCAGGCTTAGGTACAGACTTGGGCTTCTTCACTTGAGTAGCAACTTGCTTGCCGTTCTTTTGAAGTTCCCCTTCTATCCCTTTGCCCTTTTCTTGAAACTAGTGGTCTTGTTAACCATCAACACTTGATGTTTTTCTTGATTTCTACCTTCGTCGATTTCAGCATCACGAAGAGCTCGGGAATTACTTTCGTCATCCCTTGCATACTGTAGTTCATCACGAAGTTCTACTAACTTGGTGATGGTGACTAGAGAATTCTGTCAATCACTATTTTATCTGGAAGATTAACTCCCACTTGATTCAAGCGATTGTAGTCCTAGACAATCTGAGCACATGCTCACTAGTTGAGCGATTCTCCTCCATCTTTTAGCTATAGAACTTGTTGGAGACTTCATATCTCTCAACTCGGGTATTTGCTTGAAATATTAACTTCAACTCCTGGAACATCTTATATGGTCCATGACGTTCAAAACATCTTTGAAGTCCCGATTCTCAGCCGTTAAGCATGGTGCACTAAACTATCAAGTAGTCATCATATTGAGCTAGACAAACGTTCATAACGTCTGCATCTGCTCCTGCAATAGGTTTGTCACCTAGCGGTGCATCAAGGACATAATTTTTCTGTGTAGCAATGAGGATAATCCTCAGATCACGGATCCAATCCGCATCTTTGCTACTAACATCTTTCAACATAATTTTTCTCTAGGAACATATCAAAATAAACACAGGGAAGCAACAACGCGAGCTATTGATCTACAACATAATTTGCAAAATACTATCAGGACTAAGTTCATGATAAATTTAAGTTCAATTAATCATATTACTTTAAGAACTCCCACTTAGATAGACATCCCTCTAATCATCTAAGTGATTACGTGATCCAAAACAACTAAACCATGTCCGATTAACATGTGAGATGGAGTAGTTTCAATGGTGAACATCACTATGTTGATCATATCTACTATATGATTCACGCTCGACCTTTCGGTCTCTGTGTTCCGAGGCCATATCTGTATATGCTAGGCTCGTCAAGTTTAACCTGAGTATTCTGCGTGTGCAACTGTTTTGCACCCGTTGTATTTGAACGTAGAGCCTATCACACCCGATTAACACGTGGTGTCTCAGCACGAAGAACTTTCGCAATGGTGCATACACAGGGAGAACACTTTTATCTTGAAATTTTAGTGAGAGATCATCTTATAATGCTACCGTCAATCAAAGCAAGATAAGATGCATAAAGGATAAACATCACATGCAATCAATATAAGTGATATGATATGGCCATCATCATCTTGTGCTTGTGATCTCCATCTCTGAAGCACCGTGCTTGTGATCTCCATCTCCGAAGCACCGTCATGATCACCATCGTCACCGGCGCGACACCTTGATCTCCATCGTAGTATCGTTGTCGTCTCGCCAACTAATTGCTTTTACAACTATCGCTACCGCTTAGTGATAAAGTAAAACTATTACATGGTGGTTGCATCTCATACAATAAAGCGACAACCATATGGCTCCTGCCAGTTGCCGATAACTCGGTTACAAAACATGATCATCTCATACAACAAATTATATCACATCATGTCTTGACCATATCACATCACAACATGCCTTGCAAAAACAAGTTAGACGTCCTCTACTTTGTTGTTGCAAGTTTTACGTGGCTGCTACGGGCTTAGCAAGAACCGTTCTTACCTACGCATCAAAACCACAACGATAGTTTGTCAAGTTGGTGCTGTTTTAACCTTCGCAAGGACCGAGCGTAGCCACACTCGGTTCAACTAAAGTGAGAGAGACAGACACCTGCCGGTCACCTTTAAGCAACGAGTGCTCGCAACGGTGAAACCAGTCTCGCGTAAGCGTACGCGTAATGTCGGTCCGGGCCGCTTCATCTCACAATACCGCTGAACCAAAGTATGACATGCTGGTAAGCAGTATGACTTATATCGCCCACAACTCACTTGTGTTCTACTCGTGCATAGCATCAATGCATAAAACTAGGCTCGGATGCCACTGTTGGAGAACGTAGTAATTTAAAAAAAATTCCTACGCACACGCAAGATCATGGTGATGCATAGCAACAAGAGGGGAGAGTGTTGTCCATGTACCCTCGTAGACCGACAGCGGAAGCGTTATCACAACGCGGTTGATGTAGTCGTACGTCTTCACGATCCGACCGATCAAGTACCGAACGTACGGCACCTCCAAGTTCTACACACGTTCAACTCGATGACGTCCCTCGAACTCCGATCCAGCCGAGTGTTGAGGGAGAGTTTCGTCAGCACGACGGCGTGGTGACGATGATGATGTTCCACCGACGCAGGGCTTCGCCTAAGCTCCGCGACGGTATTATCGAGGTGTAATATGGTGGAGGGGGGCACCGCACACGGCTAAAATATCGTATATCAAGTGTGTCCATGGGGTGCCCCCTTGCCCCCGTATATAAAGGACCAAGGGGGAGGCCGCCGGCCTAGGGAGGAGAGGCGCGCCAGAAGGGGGAGTCCTACTCCCACCGGGAGTAGGACTCCTCCTTTCCTTGTTGGAATAGGAGAAGGGAAGGGAGAAGGAGAAAGAAGGAAGGGGGCGCCCCCCTTCCCTAGTCCAATTCGGACCAGATCATGGGGAGGGGCGCGGCCACCTTTTGAGGCCTTTCTCTCCTTTCCCGTATGGCCCATTAAGGCCCAATACGAATTCCCGTAACTCTCCGGTACTCCAAAAATACCCGAATCACTCGGTACCTTTCCGAAGTCCGAATATAGTCGTCTAATATATCGATTTTTATGTCTCGGCCATTTCGAGACTCCTCGTCATGTCCCCGATCTCATCCGGGACTCCGAACTCCTTCGGTACATCAAAACTCAATAAAACTGTCATCGTAACGTTAAGCGTGCGGACCCTACGGGTTCGAGAACTATGTAGACATGACCGAGACACCTCTCCGGCCAATAACCAATAGCGGGACCTAGATGCCCATATCGGCTCCCACATATTCTACGAAGATCTTTATCGGTCAGACCGCATAACAACATACGTTGTTCGCTTTGTCATCGGTATGTTACTTGCCCGAGATTCGATCGTCGATATCTCGATACCTAGTTCAATCTCGTTACCGGCAAGTCTCTTTACTCGTTCCGTAATACATCATCCCGCAACTAACTCATTAGTCACAATGCTTGCAAGGCTTATAGTGATGTGCATTACCGAGTGGGCCCAGAGATACCTCTTCGACAATCGGAGTGACAAATCCTAATCTCGAAATACGCCAACCCAACAAGTACCTTTGGAGACACCTGTAGAGCACCTTTATAATCACCCATTTACGTTGTGACGTTTGGTAGCACACAAAGTGTTCCTCCGGTAAACGGGAGTTGCATAATCTCATAGTCATAGGAACATGTATAAGTCATGAAGAAAGCAATAGCAACATACTAAACGATCGGGTGCTAAGCTAACGGAATGGGTCAAGTCAATCACGTCATTCTCCTAATGAGGTGATCTCGTTAATCAAATGACAACTCATGTCTATGGCTAGGAAACATAACCATCTTTGATTAACGAGCTACTCAAGTAGAGGAATACTAGTGACACTCTTGTTTGTCTATGTATTCACACATGTATTATGTTTCCGGTTAATACAATTCTAGCATGAATAATAAACATTTATCATGATATAAGGAAATATATAATACTTTATTATTGCCTCTAGTTTTATACAGACTTGCGGTGAAGCCTGTATTTACAAGAAAGTGAGTGGGAGCACTACAATCTTTCTGATAAGTATATGTAAATGACATATTGTGGATCGGAAATGATGTAGAATTTTCTGGAAAGCATAAAGGAGTGTTTGAAAGGAGTTTTTCAAATAAAGACCTCGGTGAAGCTGCTTACATATTGAGCATCAAGATCTATAGAGATAGATCAAAACGCTTGATAAGTTTTTCAATGATTACATACCTTGACAAGATTTTGAAGTAGTTCAAAATGGAATAGTCAAAGAACGAGTTCTTGCCTGTATTACAAGGTGTGAAATTGAGTAAGACTCAAAACCCGACCACGACAGAAGATAGAAAAAGAATGAAGGTCATTCCCTATGCCTCAGCCATAGGTTCTATAAAGTATGACATGTTGTATACCTGATCTATTGTATACCCTACACTGCTTTCGTAAAGGGAGTACAATAGTGATCTAGGAGTAGATCACTGGACATTGGTCAAAATTATCCTTAGAAGACTAAGGAAATATTTCTCGATTATGGAGGTGACAAAGAGTTCATCGTAAAAAGTTACGTCGATGCAAGCTTTGACACCGATCTGGATGACTCTTAGTCTCGATCTGGATACATATTGAAAGTGGGAGCAATTAGCTAGAGTAGCTCCGTGCAGAGTATTATAGACATAGAATATTTGCAAAATACATACGGTTCTGAATGTGGCAGACCCGTTGACTGAACTTCTTTCACAAGAAAAACATCATCACACCTTAGTACTCTTTGGGTGTTAATCACATAGCGATGCGAACTAAGATTACTGACTCTAGTAAACCCTTTGGGTCTTGATCACATGACGATGTGAACTATGGGTGTTAATCACATTATGATGTGAACTATTGATGTTAAATCACATGGCGATGTGATCTAGATTATTGACTCTAGTGCAAGTGGGAGACTGAAGGAAATATGCCCTAGAGGCAATAATAAAGTTATTATTTATTTCCTTATTTCATGATAAATATTTATTATTCATGCTAGAGTTGTATTAACCGGAAACATAATACTTGTGTGAATACATAGACAAACAGAGTGTCACTAGTATGCCTCTACTTGACTAGCTCGTTGATCAAAGATGGTTATGTTTCCTAGCCATAGACATGAGTTGTCATTTGATTAACGGGATCACATCATTAGGAGAATGATGTGATTGACTTGACCCATTCCGTTAGCTTAGCACTTGATTGTTTAGTATTCTGCTATTGCTTTCTTCATGACTTATACATGTTCCTATGACTATGAGAATATGCAACTCCCGAATAGCGGAGGAACACTTTGTGTGCTACCAAACGTCACAACGTAACTGGGTGATTATAAAGGTGCTCTACAGGTGTCTCCGAAGGTACTTGTTGGGTTGGCGTATTTTGAGATTAGGATTTGTCACTCCGATTGTCGGAGAGGTATCTCTGGGCCCACTCGGTAATGCACATCACTATAAGCCTTGCAAGCATTGTAACTAATGAGTTAGTTGTGGGATGATGTATTACGGAACGAGTAAAGAGACTTGCCGGTAACGAGATTGAACTAGGTATTGAGATGCCGACGATCGAATCTCGGGCAAGTAACATACCGATGACAAAGGGAACAACGTATGTTGTTATGCGGTTTGACCGATAAAGATCTTCGAGTATGTAGGAGCGAATATGAGCATCTAGGTTCCGCTATTGGTTATTGACCGGAAACGTGTCTCGGTCATGTCTACATAGTTCTCGAACCCGTAGGGTCCGCACGCTTAAAGTTCGATGACGATTTCTATTATGAGTTATGTGATTTGATATACCGAAGGTAGTTCGGAGTCCCGGATGAGATCGGGGACATGACGAGGAGTCTCGAAATGGTCGAGATGTAAAGATCGATATATTGGACGACTATATTCGGACATCGGAAAGGTTCCGAGTGATTCGGGTATTTTCGGAGTACCGGGGAGTTACGGAATTCACCGGGAGAAGTATTGGGCCTTATTGGGCCATACGGGAATAGAGGAGAGAGGCCAAAAGGAAGGAGGCGCGCGCCCCCCCTCTGGTCCGAATTGGACAAGGGGTGCATCCCCCTTTTTCTTCTCCCTCTCCCCCTCTTTCCTTCTCTCCTACTCCGGAAAGGAAAGGGGAATCCTACTAGGACTCCCCACACTTGGCGCGCCCCCTCTAGGGCCGGCCTCTCCCTTGCTCCTTTATATACGGGGGCAGGGGGGCACCCCATAGACACAACAATTGATCTCTTGATCTCTTAGCCGTGTGCGGTGCCCCCCTCCACCATATTCCACCTCGATAATATCGTAGCGGTGCTTAGGCGTAGCCCTGGGTCGGTAGCATCATCATCACCGTCACCACGCCGTCATGCTGACGGAACTCTCCCTCAAAGCTCGGCTGGATCGGAGTTCGAGGGACGTCATCGAGCTGAACGTGTGCTGAACTCGGAGGTGTCGTACGTTCGGTACTTGGATCGGTCGGATCGTGAAGACGTACGACTACATCAACCGCGTTGCGCTAACGCTTCCGCTTTCGGTCTACGAGGGTACGTGGACAACACTCTCCCTCTCGTTGCTATGCATCACCATGATCCTGTGTGTGCATAGGATTTTTTTTGAAATTACTACGTTCCCCAACACAACTCCACAATCTTGACGGAGGCTCCCAAGTGACACCTAACCAATCTAGGAGTCACCACTCTCCAAAAGGTAATAGATGGTGTGTTGATGATGAACTCCTTGCTCTTGTGCTTCAAATGATAGTCTCCCCAACACTCAACTCTCTCTCACAGATTTGGATTTGGTGGAAAGATGATTTGAGTGGAATGCAACTTGGGGAAGGCTAGAGATCAAGATTCTTGTGGTTGGATGGGAATATCTTGGTCTCAACACATGAGCAGGTGGTTCTCTCTCAGAAAATGAATGCTGGAAGTGTAGGCACGTTCTGATGGCTCTCCTCATGAATGAAGGATGGGTGGAGGGGTATACATAGCCTCCACACAAAATCTAGCCGTTGCACACAATTTACCAGACTCGGTGGGACCGAATAGTGAAACTCGGTCAGACCGATATGGTTCAAAATGCGAACATTAGAGTTTTCAGTGGGACCGATATGATCAACTTGGTGGGACCGATGTGCTAGGGTTAGGGTAAAACCTCAACTCGGTTTGACCGATTACCCAAACTCGGTGAGACCGATTTTGGTAATAAGCAAAACAGAGAGTTGGTCAGGCAAACTCGGTGGGATCGATTGCATGTATCGGTGAGACCGAAATAATTGCAACAGGCAACAGAGAGTTTGCAAGCCCATCTCGGTGAGACCGAGATCCCATCGGTGAGACCGAACTGATTAGGGTTTCTGGCAATGGCTATGTCAAGTGAACTCGGTGGCGCCGGATAGATCAAATCGGTGGGGCCGAGTTTGACTTTTAGGTTTGGGACATATGTGGATATGAGAAAGTGGTTGAGGGTTTTGGAGCATATCACTAAGCACTTTGAGCAAGCAAGCCATTAAGCAACACCTCATCCCCTTTTAATAGTATTAGTTTTCCTATGGACTCAATGTGATCTTGGATCACTGAAATGAAAATGTAGAGTCTTGAGCTTTTGCCAATCTTCTGTCCTTAGCATCTTGAAGGGGTTCCACATCCTCTTGTCCATGCCACTCCACTGTTGAACTCATCTGAAATATACTAGATGAAAATATTAGTCCAACAAGAGATATGTTGACATTAATTACCAAAATCACCCAGGGAGCACTTGTGCTTTCAATCTCCCCCTTTTTGGTAATTGATGACAACATACATCAAAGCTTTAAATAAAGATATGAAGAATAACAAGTAAAACTTTGGAAAGACATGTAACATGCATAGGCTCCCCCTACATGTATGCAATCATGTAAATATGGAATGAAAGAGCATGTGAATGCATAAGCATGTCAGAGCAAGCAATGAGTTACATGTATCTTGCTATATGCATCAGAGCAAATGGTGTGAATATAGGAAATGTACCTTCATGTTCATGAGTCCTTCTTGCAAACAATATGTGCATCAGCAAGAGATCATCATGCACATGAGTGTGATGCATATACTTACCTTGTGGTCTTGAGCTGGCTTTGGAAGAGATGCGCCTGAGTAAACAAGGTTAGATAACATAGAAACATATACTAAACAAGAGCAGGAAACCACAAGAGTACCAAGATTGGGATGATGATCTCTACTACACAACCTTCTTCTTGCAGACGTTGTTGGGCCTCCAAGTGCAGAGGTTTGTAGGACAGTAGCAAATTTCCCTCAAGTGGATGACCTAAGGTTTATCAATCCGTGGGAGGCGTAGGTTGAAGATGGTCTCTCTCAAACAACCCTGCAACCAAATAACAAAGAGTCTCTTGTGTCCCCAACACACCCAATACAATGGTAAATTGTATAGGTGCACTAGTTCGGCGAAGAGATGGTGATACAAGTGCAACATGGATGGTAGATATAGGTTTTTGTAATCTGAAAATATAAAAACAGCAAGGTAGCAAGTGATAAAAGTGAGCGTAAACGGTATTGCAATGCTAGGAAACAAGGCCTAGGGTTCATACTTTCACTAGTGCAAGTTCTCTCAACAATAATAACATAATTGGATCATATAACTATCCCTCAACATGCAACAAAGAGTCACTCCAAAGTCACTAATAGCGGAGAACAAACGAAGAGATTATGGTAGGGTACGAAACCACCTCAAAGTTATCCTTTCTGATCGATCTATTCAAGAGTCCGTAGTAAAATAACACGAAGCTATTCTTTCCGTTCAATCTATCATAGAGTTCGTACTAGAATAACACCTTAAGACACAAATCAACCAAAACCCTAATGTCACCTAGATACTCCAATGTCACCTCAAGTATCCGTGGGTATGATTATACGATATGCATCACACAATCTCAGATTCACCTATTCAACCAACATAAAGTACTTCAAAGAGTGCCCCAAAGTTTCTACCGGAGAGTCAAGACGAAAACGTGTGCCAACCCCTATGCATAGGTTCATGGGTGGAACCCGCAAGTTGATCACCAAAACATACATCAAGTGAATCACGTGATATCCCATTGTCACCACAGATAAGCACGACAAGACATACATCAAGTGTTCTCAAATCCTTAAAGACTCAATCCGATAAGATAACTTCAAAGGGAAAACTCAATCCATTACAAGAGAGTAGAGGGGGAGAAACATCATAAGATCCAACTATAATAGCAAAGCTCGCGATACATCAAGATCGTACCACCTCAAGAACACGAGAGAGAGAGAGAGATCAAACACATAGCTACTGGTACATACCCTCAGCCCCGAGGGTGAACTACTCCCTCCTCGTCATGGAGAGCGCCGGGATGATGAAGATGGCCACCGGTGAGGGATCCCCCTCTGGCAGGGTGCCGGAATAGGGTCCCGATTGGTTTTTGGTGGCTACAGAGGCTTGCGACGGCGGAACTCCCGATCTATTGTGTTCCCCGATAGTTTTAGGGTATATTGATATATATATAGGCGAAAGAAGTCGGTCAGGGGAGCCACGATGGGCCCACGAGGGTGGAGGGCGCGCCCAGGGGGGTGGGCGCGCCCCCTGCCTCGTGCCTTCCTCGTTGCTTCCCTTATGTGCACTCCAAGTCCCCTGGATTGCTTCCGTTGCAAAAATAACTCTCCCGAAGGTTTCATTCCGTTTGGACTCCGTTTGATATTCCTTTTCTGTGAAACACTGAAACAAGGGAAAAAACAGAAACTAGCACTGGGCTCTGGGTTAATAAGTTAGTCCCAAAAATGATATAAAAGTGCATAGTAAAGCCCATTAAACATCCAAGATGGATAATATAATAGCATGAATACTTCATAAATTATAGATACGTTGGAGACGTATCAGCATCCCCAAGCTTAATTCCTACTCGTCCTCGAGCAGGTAAATGATAAAAGAAAGAATTTATGAAGTGTGAATGCTAGCAGGTGCATAAGTTTGATCAATGATAATTTCAATCACCTTTTCTAGCATCATTATATGTCATAACAGTAGCTCAACTCATAGAACTTTGCATGATCAAGTAACAAACTATTCACATGTTAAAATATAGATCATAAACTTTCTTGAAAACTAACAAACCATGTTATTAGCCATCAAACAATTACAATTCATCTTATTTTCAGGAAGAGTATATGTCAGAGCTTTGATTTAGCAAACTCCACATAACCAACTATCATTTAGTCTTTCACAATTGCTAACGCTCACGCGATATTTATGGGTTCAAAGTTTTAATCAGACACAGAGAAAGATAGGGGCTTATAGATTCGCCTCCCAACCTTTTACCTCAAGGGTAATGTCAACAATAATAGTTCATGATGCCTTACATACAGTTGGATATATATATATATATATATATATATATATATATATATATATATATATATATATTTCAGAATCTTTCCAACACGAGGTGCTTGCCAAAGGATAAAATGAAAAAAAAGGAAAGGTGAAGATCACCATGACTCTTGCATAAAAGTAAAAGATAGGCCCTTCGCAGAGGGAGGCAGAGGTTGCCATGCGCTTTTATAGTTGGATGCACAAAATCTTAATGCAAGGGAACGTCACTTTATATTGCCACTTGTGATAGGGACCTTTATTATGCAGTCCGTCGCTTTTATTTCTTCCATATCACAAGATCGTATAAAGCTTATTTTCTCCACACTAAAAGATCATACATATTTAGAGAGCAATTTTTATTGCATGCACTGATGACAACTTACTTGAAGGATCTTACTCAATCCATAGGTAGGCATGGTGGATTCTCATGGCAATACTGGTTTAAGGGATGTTTGGAAGCACAAGTAGTATCTCTACTTGGTGCAAGGAATTTGGCTAGCATGAGGGGGAAAGGCAAGCTCAACGTGTTGGGCGATCCATGACAATATACTTTATTTCGGATATAAGAAAACATAACCCATTACGTTGTCTTCCTTCTCCAACATCAACCTTTTATCATGTCATATTTTAATGAGTGCTCACAATTACAAAAGATTTCCAAGATAGTATATTTATATGTGACATCTCTCTTCCTTCAATATTCTTTCATGAATTGTTCAAGTGACCTATACAATGTTTGCTAACCTTCAATAAATTTACCACCTCTACTTCTTATATGTGAAGTCATTACTCCCCATGGGATAAGCATATGAAACATATATAATTTCAGATTTATGACATTCAAATCATTCAACCATTTACTCATAGGATATAAGTGAAGCACACAAGTAAATGACAAACTACTCCAAAAAGATATAAGTGAAGATCAATGAGTAGTTAAATAATTATGTAGCTATGTGAAGACTCTCTCTTATTTAAGAATTTCAGATCTTGGTATTTTATTCAAACAGCAAGCAAAGCTAAAGAAAATAAAATGATGCTCCAAGCAAAACACATATCATGTGGTGAATAAAAATATAGCTCGAAGTAAAGTTACCGATGAACGAAGATGAAAGAGGGGATGCCATCCGGGGCATCCCCAAGCTTAGGCTCTTGGTTGTCCTTGAATATTACCTTGGGGTGCCTTGGGCATCCCCAAGCTTAGGCTCTTGCCACTCCTTATTCCATAGTCCATCGAATCTTTACCCAAAACTTGAAAACTTCACAACACAAAACTTAACAGAAAACTCGTAAGCTCCGTTAGTATAAGAAAATAAATCACCACTTAGGTACTGTAATAAACTCATTCTTTATTTATATTGGTGTTAAACCTACTGTATTCAAACTTCTCTATGGTTTATAAACTATTTTACTAGCCATAGATTCATCAAAATAAGCAAACAACACATAGAAAACAGAATCTGTCAAAAACAGAACAGTCTGTAGTAATCTATATCAAACGTATACTTCTGGAACTCCAAAAATTCTAAAATAAATTGGTGGACCTGAGGAATTTGTCTAGTAATCATCTTCAAAAATAATCAACTAAATATAACTCTCTAGTAAAAAGTTTTAGCTAATCTCGTGAGCGCTAAAGTTTCTGTTTTTTACAGCAAGATCATAAAGACTTCACCCAAGTCTTCCCAAAGGTTCTACTTGGCACAAACACTAATTAAAACATAAAACCACATATAACCAGGGGCTAGATGAATTATTTATTACTAAACAGAACCAAAAAGTAAAGAACTAAAATAAAAATTGGGTTGCCTCCCAACAAGCGCTAACGTTTAACGCCCCTAGCTAGGCATGATGATTTCAATGATGCTCGCATAAAAGATAAGAATCGAAACATAAAGAGAGCATCATGAAGAATATGACTAGCACATTTAAGTCTAACCCACTTCCTATGCATAGGGATTTTGTGAGCAAACAACTTATGGGAACAATAATCAACTAGCATAGGAAGGCAAAACAAGCATAACTTCAAAACTTTAAGCACATAGAGAGGAAACTTGATATTATTGCAATTCTTACAAGCATATATTCCTCCCTCATAATAATTTTCAGTAGCATCATGAACGAATTCAACAATATAACCAGCACATAAAGCATTCTTTTCATGATCTACTTGCATAGAAATTTTACTACTCTCCACATAAGCAAATTTTTTCTCATCAATAGTAGTGGGAGCAAACTCAACAAAATAACTATCATGTGAAGCATAATCCAATTGAAAATTAAAATCATGATGACAAGTTTCATGGTTATCTTTATTCTTTATAACATAAGTGCCATCACAATAATCATCATAAATAGGAGGCATGCTTTCATCATAATAAATTTGCTCATCAAAACTTGGGGGACAAAAAATATCATCTTCATCAAACATAGCATCCCCAAGCTTGTGGCTTTGCATATCATTAGCATCATGGGTATTCAAAGAGTTCATACTAACAACATTGCAATCATGCTCATAATTCAAATATTTAGTGCCAAACATTTTAATGCATTCTTCCTCTAGCAATTGAGCACAATTATCGGAATCCTTATTTTCACGGAAGACATTAAGAAGATGAAGCATATGAGGCACCCTCAATTCCATTTTTTGTAGTTTTATTTTATAGAATAAACTAGTGATAAAACAAGAAACTAAAAGATTCGATTGCAAGATCTAAAGATATACCTTCAAGCACTCACCTCCCCGGCAACGGCGCCAGAAAAGAGCTTAGTTGACGGGGTGTGAGTGCCGCTTACCTAGCCTCCTCGGCAACGGCGCTAGAAAAGAGCTTGATGTCTACTACACAACCTTCTTCTTGTAGACGTTGTTGGGCCTGCAAGTGCAGAGGTTTGTAGGACAATAGCAAATTTCCCTCAAGTGGATGACCTAAGGTTTATGAATCCGTGGGAGGCGTAGGTTGAAGATGGTCTCTCTCAAACAACCCTGCAACCAAATAACAAAGATTCTCTTGTGTCCCCAATACACCCAATACAATGGTAAATTGTATAGGTGCACTAGTTCGGCAAAGAGATGGTGATACAAGTGCAATATGGATGGTAGATATAGGTTTTTGTAATCTGAAAATATAAAAACAGCAAGGTAGCAAGTGATAAAAGTGAGCGTAAACGGTATTGCAATGCTAGGAAACAGGGCCTAGGGTTCATACTTTCACTAGTGCAAGTTCTCTCAACAATAATAACATAATTGGATCATATAACTATCCCTCAACATGCAACAAAGAGTCACTCCAAAGTCATTAATAGCGGAGAACAAACGAAGAGATTATGGTAGGGTACGAAACCACCTCAAAGTTATCCTTTCTGATCGATCTATTCAAGAGTCCGTAGTAAAATAACACAAAGCTATTCTTTCCGTTCAATCTATCATAGAGTTCGTACTAGAATAACACCTTAAGACACAAATCAACCAAAAACCTAATGTCACCTAGATACTCCAATGTCACCTCAAGTATCCGCGGGTAGGATTATACGATATGCATCACACAATCTCAGATTCATCTATTCAAACCAACAAAAAGAACTTCAAAGAGTGCCCCAAAGTTTCTACCGGAGAGTCAAGACGAAAACTTGCGCCAACCCCTATGCATAAGTTCACAAGGTCACTGAACCCGCAAGTTGATCACCAAAACATACATCAAGTTGATCACGTGAATATCCCGTTGTCACCACAGATAAGCACATGCAAGACATACATCAAGTGCTCTCAAATCCTTAAAGACTCAATTCGATAAGATAACTTCAAAGGGAAAACTCAATCCATTACAAGAGATTAGAGGGGGAGAAACATCATAAGATCCAACTATAATAGCAAAGCTCGCGATACATCAAGATCGTGCCGAATCAAGAACACGAGAGAGAGAGATCAAACACATAGCTACTGGTACATACCCTCAACCCCGAGGGTGAACTAGTCCCTCCTCGTCATGGAGAGTGCCGGGATGATGAAGATGGCCACCGATGAGGGATTCCCCCTCCGGCAGGGTGCCGGAACAGGGTCCCGATTGGTTTTTCATGGCTATAGAGGCTTGCGGCGGCGGAACTCCTGATCTTGGTTTCTTTCTAGGTTTTTTTGTATTTATAGGATTTTTTGGCGTCGGTCTCACGTCAGGGGGGCCTCCGAGTCGTCCACGAGATAGGGGGACGCGCCCAGGGGGATAGGGTGCGCCCTCCACCCTTGTGGAAAGCTCGGCACTCTTCTGGCCCAACTCTTATACTCCGGGGGCTTCTTTTGGTCCATAAAAAATCATCAAAAATTGGCATGTCAATTGGACTCCGTTTGGTATTCCTTTTCTGTAAAACTCAAAAACAAGGAAAAACAGAAACTGGCACTGGGCTCTAGGTAAATAGGTTAGTCCCAAAAATCATATAAAACAACATATAAATGCATATAAAACATCCAAGATGGATAATATAATAGCATGGATCAATCAAAAATTATAGATACGTTGGAGATGTATCAAGCATCCCCAAGCTTAATTCCTGCTCGTCCTCGAGTAGGTAAATGATACAAAACAGAATTTTTGATGTGGAATGCTGCCTAACATAATTATCAATGTAATTTTCTTTATTTTGGCATGAATGTTCAGATCCGAAAGATTCAAGACAAAAGTTTAATATTGACATAAAAATAATAATACTTCAAGCATACTAACAAAGTAATCATGTCTTCTCAAAATAACATGGCCAAAGAAAGTTCATCCCTACAAAATCATATAGTTTGGCTGTGCTCCATCTTCGTCACACAAAATATTCAAATCATGCACAACCCCGATGACAAGCCAAGCAATTGTTTCATACTTTAGTATTCTCAAACTTTTTCAACTTTCACGCAATACATGAGCATGAGCCATGGACATAGCACTATAGTTGGAATAGAATGGTGGTTGTGGAGAAGACAAAAAAGAGGAAGATGGTCTCACATCAACTAGGCAGATTAATGGGCTATGGAGATGCCCATCAATAGATATCATTGCGAGTGAGTAGGTATTTCCGTGCAACAGATGCACTAGAGCTATAAATGTATGAAAACTCAACAAAAGAAACTAAGTGGGTGTGCATCCAACTTGCTTGCTCACGAAGACCTAGGGCATTTTGAGGAAGCCCATTGTTGGAATATACAAGCCAAGTTCTATAACAAAAATTCCCACTAGTATATGAAAGTGACAAAATAAGGGACTATCTATCATGAAGATCATGGTGCTACTTTGATGCACAAGTGTGGAAAAAGGATAGTAGCATTGTCCCTTCTCTCTTTTTCTCTCATTTTTTATTTTTTATTTTTTTGTTTGGCTTATTTGGCCTCTTTTTTTCATTGGCTTCTTTGGTGTTTCTTTTTTTTCCTCACACGGGACAATGCTCTAATAATGATGATCATCACACTTCTATTTATTTACAACTCAAGAATTACAACTCGATACTTAGAAAAAAATATATGACTCTATATGAATGCCTCCGGTGGTGTACCGGGATGTGCAATGAATCAAGAGTGACATGTATGAAAGAATTATGAAGGTGGCTTTGCCACAAATATGATGTCAACTACATGATCATGCAAAGCAATATGACAATGATGAAGCATGTCATAATAAACGGAACGGTGGAAATTTGCATGGCAATGTATTTCGGAATGGCTATGGAAATGCCATAATAGGTAGGTATGGTGGCTATTTTGAGGAAGGTAAATGGTGGGTTTATTGTACCGGCGAAAGTTGCGTGGTACTAGAGAGGCTAGCAATGGTGGAAGGGTGAGAGTGCATATAATCCATGGACTCAACATTAGTCATAAAGAACTCACATACTTATTGCAAAAATCTACAAGTCATCAAAATCAAGCACTACGCGCATGCTCCTAGGGGGATAGATTGATAGGAAAAGACCATCGCTCATCCCCGACCGCCACTCATAAGGAAGACAATCAAAGAAACACCTCATGCTTCAAATTTGTTACACAACGGTTACCATGCGTGCATGCTACGGGACTTGCAAACCTAACCACAAGTATTTCTCAAATTCACAATTACTCAACTAGCATGACTCTAATATCACCATCTTCATATCTCAAAACAATCATAAGGAATCAAACTTCTCATAGTATTCAATGCACTTTATATGAAAGTTTTTATTATATCCCTCTTGGATGCCTATCATATTAGGACTAAATTCATAACCAAAGAAAATTACCATGCTGTTCTAAAAGACTCTCAAAATAATATAAGTGTCGTGGTTTTGTCACGGCAGATGTCCTAGAGAAAGGACTTAGTCGTGGAGCCATCGCTATGGGTTAGCTTGAAGGGGTTAACGCGGACAAGGGACGCACGAGAGTTTATACTAGTTCGGCCCCTTCGATGAAGGTAAAAGCCTACGTATAGTTGTGATGGAATTGATGGGGTTTCGATGACCAGGGAGCGAAAACGCTTTGCCTGAGTCTCGAGTTGTTGTCTGTTGTCCCTGAATCGCCGCCGGGTCGTCCCCTTATATACATGGGTTGACATACGTCGGTTTACAGACTCCGAGGCCGGCTCATAATCGTGTCCGGCTCGGTCTCTGCTACGCATATCTTACAACACAAGTTTACATCTCAATACCGGTTTGTGTCTACATGCCTTAAACCGGCTTTGGGCCCTGGGCCTTCATGAAGCGTCACCGTCTGTCTTCATGGGCTTCAGATACAGATGAACTACTTATGAAGTTAACCCGGCCTCTCCTGGCCGGTTTACGCCCAGTGGTAATATCCCCAACATTAGGCCCCAGATTGATTTGAACTGGTTCATGTCAATCCTCAATACTTGAGAAAAATTCTTCTTCAACATCTTCACACAGTCTTGTAAACCGCCATGACATCATCTTCTAGGATCTTGGTAAACCGCCGTGACGTCACCTGTCATTAACGAGCCTCCGACAATTGAGGCGACATCATCACCTTATATCCAAAAATCCGGCTCCTCGATTTTCGCATCTGTCATTTTATCTCCTTATAAATAGGGCCAGGGGGTCTTTCCAGTTTCCCCCTTGTGCCTCTTCGCTTCATCTTCATCCTCGCGATGCCCGAACCTTCGACCTCAGCCGCCGCCGTCAACCTTCGACTGCTGCACCAACCTTGGCCGCTGCATCGACCTGAACGTACCAGAGCTCCTCCGCGCGCCGCCGCTTCTCAACAGCATCCGTAAGTCTCCCCTTTCTCTTACCATAGATCTGCACTTAGGGTTTCTGTTGTTCATCGGTGTTCGTCGCCGCCCTTCTTTTCCCTTATTTATATCCATGGGTTAGATCCAAAAACCACATAGGTCTCGTGCGGTAGTAGTTTAAACCACATAGATCTCGCGCTTTAGCAGTTTCAGCACCTGTTTGATATCCAACTCATCTCATCTTGGTGAACCTTCAGTACACTGGAATTTAGGTCAGAATATATTTTGTTTTTCCTACGCGGTAGATCTGAAATTACCATAGCAAGATGTGAAACTTGTTTCTTCCTTCTCTTACACCCTTTGAATACCAGATTGGCCGGTTTAACCTCACAGAAAAAATGATGACCTGGTAGATACCATTAGTCCCCTGTTGAACCGCCAATGCATTACACCGTTCCATTGCCAGACTCCGGTTTACCAATATGCTAGTATCCTCATACCGATGTATAGTTGTCCACTGTAAATCTTAAACCGGTAATACTCATGTTTCAGATTTTCCTTGTCATGGCTAAAAAAGTTTATGAGTGCAATTGGCCTCCCTCTCGAGTAACCGAGGAGCAATTAAACAACCTTGTTAAAACGGGCGCCCTAGCCAAGAAAGATGTCATCCACTGGAGGGTCCCTGGCCCGGAAAATCCTCCTACACCCAAGGATGGAGAAGTAGTCGTGTTTGCTGATCATCTTGGACGAGGTTTTAGCCCTCCCGGTTCAAAAAATTTCCGAGATGTGCTAGCCAATTTTCAGCTGCGCCCTCAAGACATCGGTCCCAACCCTGTTACCAACATCTACCATTTCCAAGTATTCTGTGAAGCTTATCTGCAAGAGGAACCTACAGTCGAACTGTTTAGGGATTTCTTTCACTTAAACCGTCGCACCGAGTTCTCAGATGGACCCAATACGGAACTGGGCAGAATGGCGGTTCAGAAGAGGAAAGAAGTCACCTTCCCCCATCCCAAACTCCACAGTCACCCCAAAGAGTGGAACCAAACTTGGTTTTACTGCATGGATACCTCTCCATCTGATGAAAACCCCTTGCCGGGTTACCGCCCTGAACGCCTGAGCAACACACACCCGTTTCCTCAGAGGCTGACAACAAGAGAACGGGCCAACTATGCTCCCCAACTATCAAAGCTTAGAGCCTTCATGGCGAACGGTTTGATAGGAGTTGATATTGCTCGTTGCTGGATAAGCTGGAGAATTCTGCCCTTAAGCCGGCGCCCCGGTTTGATGTGTGAGTACACGGGTAGTCTGAAGGATGCTCAGCGGCACATTGATATTCAGCTTACAGACGAAGAAGTCATTGAGGCTGTAAAGACAATACTGAATGAACCGGAGGCCGTCTGTGCCCAAATCGGACTACTCCCTTTCTGCACCTTCAACAAACCACCAGCTGTAAGAATCATACAATCCTTTGTATCTGAATTTGCTTCTGTCCAAATATTCTCTGAGAGTGTGATTATTTTCTGACAGGGTGATGATCCGTTCTGGAACAGGAAACCATCACAAGATAAACCGGCAAAACCTCAAGACAAACCGGTCAAGCCAGTTCGTCCAAAGACCAAGGTTGTTAAGAAACCTGCCAAGAGAAGGACCACTGCATCCTCTGATCTACCAGCTGATGACAATGTGCGTAATCTGGAATCAGAGGTAGAACTTGACTCTCTTGGTTCATTTTTTCATACATCTCATTGACAATGATTATTATCAGGACGACGCTGAAGGCAGTCACGCTAAGGACGTAGAGGTAACTATTCTTTCCTCCGATTCAGATCCTCTGCCAACATAAAAAATCCGTCAAGCAAACCGGAAAGTAAAATTTTCTCACCCTCTTGCTTATTTGGACCCAAACTTTCTTTTGAAGACGCAGCAGCACGAAGCTCGCCGTACAACCCGGCACAGCGGCCAGGTAGTTACCTCCGCCGGTTTACCGAACAGTCCGGTTCAGAAACGCCGATCAGAGGTCTCTTATCCCATTGATACTTCATGCCCAAAAGCAGGTTGTTTTCGCCAGCCTCTTAACCCGTCTGATTCAAATTATCAGGGTACTTCTCACTCATCCTCTGGCGAGTCTTCGGCCACACAGCTTCCACCCCTCAAAACAGTTCTTGGGTGAGTTATGCACATGTCTTTATTCTTGATATGTTATCTTTTCATACTGTACTGATCCTTATATCTTATCTTTTTGCAGCGCCAAGCCAAGACCCAGCAAGAAAGCTCGGTTGAACAAACCGGCTGATGATAATGTAGCTGCTGAACCGGAAACAACTCCAGATCTGGAAGAAACCGATGCTGACGCCATGCTTCACGATCCGCCGCTTCAAGACCATGATTTCCTTGCTGAACAAGTGCAAGTTGATACTACAAGTCATGCAGACCGGCCAACCAGCCCTGTCCAAACTGGTGACAAACCGGTCAGTCCAGCGAAGGACACTGATAAACCGCCAACTCCAGCAAGAGCTGCTGATGAACAAGATGATGATGTTATGATTACCGGCACTGGCCACTCCACTCCAGGCAACCCTGTAGCTTTGTCAAAGCATACTGCCAAGGATGATCTCTCTGCTATCGGCAAAGGCAAATGGAATGCCGATTTATCAAGCTTCGCGCACCTTAATGTTCAAGATATTCACTCTGGCTTCTTGAACCGTCTGTATACCAGCCGTGACTATGAAGCTAGTTTGGTAAACTTGATGAAGGAGCGATATGAGGTGACTACTGTTTTTCTCCTTTGTCCAATTGCAGTTCATCGACTCGTAGTAGCTCCCAAGTGACGGTTTATGATACCAATCTAAAACGGGACTTTTGTCATAACTTAACTTTGCCTATTTAGCCTCCAGGGACCGGATTACCTTGTTAAGATGAACCGGTTCCTTAAAATTTGCCATACTGCTCTTTCGCCGGTATAGTCCCCAAGGGCCGGTTTAACTTTATAAAGATGAACCGGGACTGTAGAAGAATTCCCATATCAACAGCTTTTTGAGCAAACACACATTAGCCCCCAAGTGCCAAGCTTAATACTTGTATTGTGCTTGGGACTTGTAAAAATTTCCGAGTAAAAGCAAATATGCATTAGCCCCCAAGTACTAAGGGCATAACTTGTTATGTGCTTGGTACTTCAAATATGTACTGTCAACTCATTATGTATCTGTCTCTTTATAGGCGGAGCTGAGCAAGAAGGAACGCCAAACCGCTGATCTGCAAGAGAACATCAAAACCCAGCAAGCTGAAGCCTCCAAAGCGAAGGAAGAGTTGACCCGCGCTCTAGGCGCTATGGAGAAACTGAAAGAAGGTTTCAACAAAGAGCGGGCGGATTGGGAGACTGAAAAAACCGCTTTGATGAAAAGGGCTGAAAACGCAGAAGCCGCTCTTAAACCGGTGGTTGACGAGCTGACTGGTGTAAAGCGGCAAGTGCATGCTATGACCGCTGCTGTGTTTGGTAAGCATCTTGTCTTTAATACTGTCAACATATCTTCCCATGCGTTGCCAGTTTACTGATGTTTGCAATGATGCAGGAACTCGCATTAGTCATCTGGGCTCTGATGTTCAGAAGAAGCTGAAGGCTGCCTATACGCTGATAGAACAACTGTATACCGGCGCTCAACGAATTATCTGCACCGCTTCTCACAATAAGCCGCCCCCGACGTTAATCAAAGATACCTTAGACAGGCTATCTATGCTGCCTGCCCGGGTAGAAGAGCTGAAGAGGTCTGCTGCAAGGGCTGGCGCTCTGACCGCGCTAACCCGAGCAAAAGCATGGGTGCCTGATCTTGACCCGACGGACGTGGCTAAAGGCTACCCAAGCTTGAAAGAAGACGGATCAGAATTTTGCACTGAAGATCTCCGCGCCATAAACCGAGAAGTACATCCACTGGCTTGTCAACTTGCCGAAGAGGCTGATCTTTCACATTATCAGGCGAGTTATGATATCAATAACAAGCGGGTTGCTGCACCAGCTCCTGAGGCTCAAAACCTGATCCCTCCAATCCGTAAGCACACTTATGCCCCTGATATTGAACCGTCCACCCTTATAAGCGAGGAAGCTGTGTTCCAAGCTTTAACTGGGATCGACTAGACAACTGTTGACTTCCAGCCGCTGGGTAGGGACGAAGAAGAAGAACCGGTGCAAGATGACCCGCAGCCGTCAGGTCAAGCTGCTCAGTGATCATAACCCGGGGGCCGGTTTAATCTTCCATACTGCAATGTTTATTGAGAAACAATTATTCCTTTGGGCACTGAAACGCCTTGTAATAGGCTAGTTAAAACACTTGGTCTGTTATGCCTTCGTGCATATTTATCTGCAACTGATGCGTGTTAATCCGCCATGCTTGAGATATGATGTTCATAATCCATAGCTATTTATTCCAGTTGTTCCTGCAGATAAAAAGCTTAAAGTGCCCTGGCGGTTTACCACCGGGCGGGTCATGATACCCAACTATATATATGACCAAGCTTTATAACCAAGGTTGTAAAAGATAACCAAGTATGGAAATCTATGATACCTGCGACCTTTAGGCATAGTGTTGGCTGACCAACCTTGTCATGAAGGTAATAACCTTAATCCGGAGTAAAAGTATCTCCTGTTATATAATGCCGGTTTACAACAAAACCGTTCTGGGTTGTGATAAACACCGGCTTATTCCATACTGGTGACTATGAGTCAAAACCAGACCGGGCTGATAGTCTTCGGATTATAACTTGGTCATGTACTGACAACTTGTAGTTGACAGCCCAACCGGGTTGATAAACACTGGTTTGAAAACATCACAAATCTTAGCAAAAGAAAAAGAAACTTAGCAAAAGGAAAATAAAACCGTTGTAGTCGAGGCTTTTCACGGGCTGCCAGGCCCCAAATTTGATCAAGAGGTGTTGCTATGGTTCGGGTTCGACCAAGCCCCCAAGTGATGCTGTGGCATTACGCCGATCAAAAGGCATTGCTATGGTTCGGGTTCGACCAAGCCCCCAAGTGATGCTGTGGCTTTACGCCGATCAAGAGGCGTAGCCATGGTTCGGGTTCGACCATGCTCCCAAGTGATGCTATGGCATTACGCCGATCAAGAGGCATGGCTATGGTTCGGATATGACCAAGCCCCAAGTGATGCTGTGGCATTGCGCCGATCAAGAGGCGTGGCTATGGTTCGGATACGACCAAGCCCCCAAGTGATGCTGTGGCATTGTGCCGATCAAGAGGTGTAGCTATGGTTCGGATACGACCAAGCCCCCAAGTGATCTGATATCAAGCTTTAAGAAGCTAAATCAAGGGGTAAACCGGACGCCGCTTTGTAAGCTCCATGTAACCACACGTGATGTAAGAAAACAACAGATACCCCGCTTTAGCTGAGGTTCCGGTTTATTATATTGATCATAATATATACAATGTCATAATATGTACATAAGCAGAGCCTGTAGCTCAAGTATAGTAGGGCCGAAGATGAGCAATATTCCACGGCCGGTTGGTCTCCTCCTCTGATTTACGTGAGTCTTTGCGCTCTCGAACATCGACTAGGTAGTACGACCCATTGTGCAGATCCTTGCTGACCACAAAAGGTCCTTCCCAAGTGGGGGATAGCTTGTGCATATCTGTCTGATCCTGGATGAGTCGAAGCACCAAATCTCCTTCTTGAAAGGTTCTGGTTCTAACCCGGCGGCTATGATAACGACGCAGATCTTGCTGATAAATCGCCGAACAGGCTGCCGCCATGTCACGCTCCTCATCTAACAGGTCAAGAGCTTCCTGCCGTGCCTTCTCGTTATCCGCTTCAACATATGCCGCTACACGAGGCGAGTCATGATGGATGTCACTAGGAAGAACCGCTTCCGCTCCATAAACCATGAAGAACGGCATGTAGCCTGTCGATCTGTTGGGTGTGGTATTGATGCTCCATAACACTGAAGGTAACTCCTCAACCCAACAACCCGGCGTCCGTTGCAAAGGAACCATAAGCCGGTGTTTGATGCCTCTCAAGATCTCTTGATTGGCCCTCTCCGCTTGACCATTGGATTGGGGGTGAGCCACTGATGACACGTCAAGCCGGGTGTGCTCACGTTGACAGAACTCCTTCATGGCACCCTTTGACAGATTGGTGCCATTGTCTGTTATAATGCTGTGTGGAAAGCCAAACCGGAAAATCACCTTTTTGATGAATTGAACCGCCGTGGCCGCGTCACACTTACTAACTGGCTCTGCCTCTACCCATTTTGTGAACTTATCAACCACCACCAAAAGGTGGGTCTTCTTGTCCCTGGACCTCTTGAATGGCCCAACCATATCCAGCCCCCAAGTTGCAAACGGCCAGGTGATTGGAATCATCCTCAATTCTTGAGCTGGTACATGAGCACGCCGTGAGAATTTCTGACAGCCATCACATCTTTTAACCAAGTCCTCGGCATCAGCATGAGCTGTCAACCAATAGAAACCGTGACGAAACGCCTTGGCCACCAAAGATTTTGAACCGGCGTGGTGTCCACAATCTCCTTCGTGGATCTCACGCAAAATTTCACGGCCTTCCTCAGGAGATACACAGCATTGAGACGCCCCTGTCACACTGCAATGATGTAACTCTCCATTGATAATAGTCATGGACTTGGACCGCCGGGTTATCTGTCTGGCCAAAGTTTCATCCTCTGGTAACTCGCCCCGGTTTATATACGCCAGGTACGGAACCGTCCAATCCGGGATAACATGTAGAGCTGCCACCAACTGAGCCTCCGGATTAGGAACAGCCAAATCCTCTTCACCAGGGAGCTTGACGGACGGATTATGCAAAATATCCAGGAAGACATTAGGTGGAACCGGTTTACGTTGGGAACCCAGGCGGCTTAAAGCGTCTGCTGCTTCATTCTTCCGCCGGTCCACATGATCCACCTGATAACCTTTGAAGTCAATGCCCCTGTTAGACACCAAAAAACCTAAGAGCTTGCCTGCAGGTACACCAAAGACGCACTTGGCCGGATTAAGCATCATTTTATAAACCCACAGGTTATCAAAGGCTCCTTCAAGTCATCAATCAATGTCTCCTTTTTCCTTGATTTCACCACAATATGATCCACATAGGCGTGAACATTGCGGCCGATCTGTTTATGAAGACAATTCTGCACACACCGTTGATAAGTTGCCTGTGCACTCTTGAGCCCAAAGGGCATGGACACATAGCAGAAGGCTCCAAAGGGCGTTATGAAGGCCGTCTTCTCCTGGTCCTTAACTGCCATTTTGATATGATGATAACCAGAATATGCATCCAAAAAACTTAACCGCTCACAACCCGCCGTAGCATCAATAATCTGATCAATACGGGGGAGGGCAAAAGGATCTGCTGGACAAGCTTTATTGAGATCTGTGTAGTCCACACACATACGTCAAGTGCCATTCTTCTTGAGGACCAGCACCGGATTAGCCAACCACTCAGGATGGAATACTTCAACGATAAATCCAGTCGCCAAGAGCCTGGCTACTTCTTCTCCAATAGCTTTGCGTCTTTCTTCATTGAACCGGCGGAGAAACTGCTTGACCGGTTTATACTTAGGATCAACATTGAGAGTGTGCTCAGCGAGTTCTCTCGGTACACCAGGCATGTCAGAAGGCTTCCATGCAAAGATGTCCCGATTCTCACGGATGAACTCGATGAGCGCGCTTTCCTATTTCGGATCCAAGTTAGCGCTGATGCTAAACTGCTTGGACGAATCGCCAGGCACGAAGTCAACAAGTTTAGTCTCATCAGCCGACTTAAACTTCATGGCCGGATCATGCTCCGTAGTTGGTTTCTTCAACGAAGTCATATCTGCCGGATCAACATTGTCTTTGTAAAACTTCAACTCCTCTGGTGCACAAACCGACTCAGCATAAGCCGCATCACCTTCCTCACACTCCAGAGCAATCTTGCGGCTTCCATGCACGGTTATAGTTCCCTTGTGACCCGGCATCTTGAGCTATAGATAGACATAACAAGGCCGTGCCATAAACTTAGCATAAGCTGACCGTCCAAATAGGGCATGATACGGGCTTCTGATTTTCACCACTTCAAAGGTCAAGGTTTCTGATCTCGAGTCATGCTCATCTCCAAAAGCCACCTCCAGAGCTATCTTACCAACAGGATATGCCGACTTACCAGGCACCACACCATGGAACAGCGTATTGGACGGTTTAAGATCTTTATCTGTTAGCCCCATGCGACGGAAAGTTTCATAATAAAGGATATTAATACTACTCCCTCCATCCATGAGTACCTTAGTGAACTTATAACCTCCCACCTGAGGTGCCACCACCAGAGCCAGATGACCCGGATTGTCAACCCGAGGTGGATGATCGTCTCTACTCCACACAATGGGCTGCTCGGACTAGCGCAAATAACGGGGCACCGCCGGTTCAACGGAATTCACCACCCTTTTATGAAGCTTCTGATCGTGCTTGTCCAAGATAGTGGTGAAGACATGATACTGTCCGCTATTCAACTGCTTCGGGTTGCTCTGGTAACCCGACTACTGCTGCTGCTGATTGCCCTGATGATTATAGCCACCTTGGTTACCTTGATTACTTTGATTGTTATGTCCACCCTGATTGCCATGGAACCCTGAACCGGAATTTCCTCCGCCTGAACCGCCTCCTGATCCATGATCATACCAGAAAGAGTCAGAATTTTTGAACTCTTGCATGATGTAACAATCTTTCCAGAGGTGTGTGGATGGTTCCTCCTTCGTCCCATGCTTTGGACAGGGCTGGTTTAACAGATACGACAAATGGTCCGGGTTAGGATTTGGCATTCCATTGCGCCGGGGCGGTTTACCCTTACGCCGCTGGCCCTTGTCATGTGTATTAGTGTTAGCCACAAAGTCTAAACCGTGGTCCGCTTTACGCTTGCCGCCATTTCCATGACCCGTCGGGTTGTGGTGCTGCCCCTTGGCGTTGCCGCTCTTCTTTCCCTTCCCTGTCTTATCATCGTCAGACTCGGGATCCTTGGTACTATCAGAGTCGGCATACTTCACTAGTGCAGCCATGAGGGTTCCCATGTCATTACAATGACGTTTAAGCCGTCCCAACTTCAACTTCAATGGTTCAAACCGCAATTGCCTTCCAATGTTAAAACTGCGGTGTCAGCGTTGATGCGGTCTGATGAATGCAAAATCTCCGAAACCCGGCGCACCCAATGGGTTGTTGACTCTCCTTCCTCCTGGACACAGGCAGCTAGGTCCATAATTGACATGGGCTGCTTGCATGTATCCTTGAAATTTTGAATAAACCAGGCTCTCAACTCGGCCCATGACCTGATAGAATTAGCCGATAAGCTCTTTAGCCAAGTGCGGGGCGTTCCTTCTAGCATCATGGTGAAGTACTTCGCACATGCCGCATCATCCACGTCCAGCATCTCCATGGCCATCTCATAGCTTTTGAGCCATGTTTCAGGGGATAAATCGGCGGTGTAATTCGACACCTTGCGCGGGCCCTTGAAATCTTTGGGCAGGCGCACATTGCACAACGCCGGGACAAGACATGGCACTCCCAAGGAAATAGAGGTAACTCCTGGTTCCACCGATGTGGTTGGACGAACTGGAGTAAGCTGACAGGCCTCGTGCTGCGCTGCTAACTCGGCCTCTCTGCGTGCCCGAGCCCGGTCCACCACCTCCTGAGCTTCACCGGCACCACCCGCCGGGTTATGGCCACGGGGCGGATCACGGTTCCGTGCATTGCTTGATACTGCCGGTTCATCCATACGCCTGCTGTAACTCCGGCTTGGACGGGGAGTGGAATGAACCCGATCGCGACTATATGAATAAGCCTCCTGTTGAATCAAGGCTGTCTGAAGAAGCTCCTTAACCCGGCGCGTCTCAACCGCTGCTGGAGAATCGCCTTCGATCGGGATGGCCGCCAGCCGTGAAGCGGCAGCGACAATGCTGTCCATTGGGTTAGAATAATGACCCGGTGGTGTGGGGACATGAGGTACCACAACGTTGTTCTGACGAGGCGGATCCACCAAACGTGGCTGAACCGGCGCCCCTGCTCCGGGTGCCTCTGCCCGGTTTACCACTGGCGGATTACTGGTTCCTGCTCCTGGGGTGTTAAAGAGATTTCTAGCCTCATAAACCGGCGGCAGGCGAGATCGGTGCCTCCTCTTCAGGACTTCGTTCGACGCACTCTGATCCAGCATAATCCGATAAGCTTGTGCATCCAAAGCGGCCCGCTCCGCGGCTATCCTGGTATCCTCAGCTGCTAAGTCGGCTTTTGCCTGGGTGATCTGATCTTTCACTTTCGCGATTTCCGCATTGTGTGTATCCTGATCCGCCGGGTTAACCTCCGCCATCAACGTTGCCAACATGTCAAACAAATTAGATAAAACCTGAGCCGGCAGTCGCACAGGGCCTCCTGCCCCAGCCGCCGCCGCCGCCGCTGATCCGGAAATCAACGCTGCTGCGGTCGAAGAGTGGAGCGCTGGTTGTGTGCCGGCCATGAAGATCGCCACCCAGCTTGGCAGATCAGAGGGGTCCGGAATACTGTCGCCATCAGAACAACCCCCAATCCAGCCATCTTGTAACTGATATAACGACTCGGTCTCTCCAGTCGATGACTCATCGTCGAAATAAACGACGGTCTCACCACCAGATTCTGATCTATCCTCAGATTCCCCTCCATGGATAACTCCCACGAAGGCACGCTTCATGACAGGCTTGACCCGGGCAGATCTCGCACGCTGAGCCGTTTCGACGAGGTCGGTGCAGATGTCCGGCTCAGGGCCCGGTTCGCTGATCTTGCCAATGAAAACGTGTATGCTACCAAAGGGGACCCGATACCCGTACTCGATTGAGCCGGCCTCGAGGCCCCAGCCTGCATCGTCGATGTAGAGCTTGCCACGACGACTCTTGGTCATCCGGCCCACAGCGTAACCCTTGAGTCCTTCGAAGTTGCCCTCCAAGAACTTGAAACCATCATGCGATAGCCCCACGGTGGGCGCCAACTGTCGTGGTTTTGTCACGGCAGATGTCCTAGAGAAAGGACTTAGTCGTGGAGCCATCGCTACGGGTTAGCTTGAAGGGGTTAAAGCGGACAAGGGACGCAAGAGAGTTTATACTAGTTCGGCCCCTTCGATGAAGGTAAAAGCCTACGTCTAGTTGTGATGGAATTGATGGGGTTTCGATGACCATGGAGTGAAAACGCTTTGCCTGAGTCTCGAGTTGTTGTCTGTTGTCCCTGAACCGCCGCCGGGTCGTCCCCTTATATACATGGGTTGACGCCCGTCGGTTTACAGACTCCGAGGCCGGCTCATAATCGTGTCCGGCTCGGTCTCTGCTACGCATATCTTACAACACAAGTTTACATCTCAATACCGGTTTGTGTCTACATGCCTTAAACCGGCTTTGGGCCCTGGGCCTTCATGAAGCGTCACCGTCTGTCTTCATGGGCTTCAGATACAGATGAACTACTTATGAAGTTAACCCGGCCTCCCCTGGCCGGTTTACACCCAGTGGTAATATTCCCAACAATATGTGAAGCATGAGAGTTCAATAATTTCTATAAAATAAAACCACCACCATGCTCTGAAAAGATATAAGTGAAGCACTAGAGCAAACGACAAGCTACTCCAAAAGATATAAGTGATGATCAATGAGTAGTCAAATAATTATGTAACTATGTGAAGACTCTCTAACCTTTAAGAATTTCAGATCTTGGGATATTATTCAAACAGCAAGCAAAACTAAATAAAATAAAATGACGCTCCAAGCAAAACACATATCATTTGGTGAATAAAAATATAGCTCCAAGTAAAGTTACCGATCAACGAAGACGAAAGAGGGGATGCCATGTGGGGCATCCCCAAGCTTAGGCTCTTGGTTGTCCTTGAATATTACCTTGGGGTGCCTTGGGAATCCCCAAGCATAGGCTCTTGCCACTCCTTATTCCATAGTCCATTGAATCTTTACCCAAAACTTGAAAACTTCACAACACAAAACTCAACAGAAAACTCGTAAGCTCCGTTAGTATAAGAAAATAAATCACCACTTAGGTACTGTTGTGAACTCATTATAAATTCATATTGGTGTAATATCTACTGTATTCCAACTTCTCTATGGTTCATACCCTCCGATACTACTCATAGATTCATCAAAATAAGCAAACAACACATAGAAAACAGAATCTGTCAAAAACAGAACAGTCTGTAGTAATCTGTATCATTCGAATACTTCTGTAACTCCAAAAATTCTCAAATAAATTGGTGGACCTGAGGAATTTGTCTATTAATATTCTTCAAAAATAATCAACCGAAAATCACTCTCCAGTAAGAAATGGCAGCTAATCTCGTGAGCGCAAAAGTTTATGTTTTTTACAGCAAGATCGCAAAGACTTCACCAAGTCTTCCCAAAGGTTCTACTTGGCACAAACACTAATTAAAACATAAAACCACATCTAAACAGAGGCTAGATGAATTATTTATTACTAAACAGGAGAAAAAAGCAAAGAACAAAAATAAAATTGGGTTGCCTCCCAACAAGCGCTAACGTTTAACGCCCCTAGCTAGGCATGACGATTTCAATGATGCTCACATAAAAGATAAGAACTGAAACATAAAGAGAGCATCATGAAGAATATTACTAGCACATTTAAGTCTAACCCACTTCCTATGCATAGGGATTTTGTGAGCAAACAATTTATGGGAACAAGAATCAACTAGCATAGGAAAGCAAAACAAGCATAACTTCAAGATTTTAAGCACATAGAGAGGAAACTTGATATTATTGCAATTCTTACAAGCATATATTCCTCCCTCATAATAATTTTCAGTAGCATCATTAATGAATTCAACAATATAACTATCACATAAAGCACTATTTTCATGATGCACAAGCATAGTATTTTTATTACTCTCCACAAAAGCAAACTTCTTCTCATGAATAGTAGTGGGAGCAAACTCAACAAAATAACTATCATGTGAGGCATAATCCAATTGAAAATTAAAATCATGATGACAAGTTTTATGGTTATCATTATTCTTTATAGCATACATTTCATCACAATAATCATCATAGATAGCAACTTTGTTCTCATAATCAATTGGAATCTCTTCCGAAATAGTGGATTCATCACTAAATAAAGTCATGACCCCTCCAAATCCACTTTCATCAATATAATCATCATAAATAGGAGGCATGATTTTCATCATAATAAATTTGCTCATCAAAACTTGGGGGACAAAAAAATATCATCTTCATCAAACATAGCTTCCCCAAGCTTGTGGCTTTGCATATCATTAGCATCATGGATATTCAAGGAATTCATACTAACAACATTGCAATCATGCTCATCATTCAAATATTTGGTGTCAAACATTCTAATGCATTCTTCTTCTAGCACTTGAGCACAATTACTGGAATCCTTATTTTCACGGAAGACATTAAAAAGATGAAGCACATGAGGCACCCTCAATTCCATTTTTGTTTTGTAGTTTTCTTTTATAGACTAAACTAGTGATAAAACAAGAAACAAAAAGATTCGTGCAAGATCTAAAGATATAACTTCAAGCACTAACCTCCCCGGCAACGGCACCAGAAAAGAGCTTAGTTGACGGGGTGTTAGTGCCGCTTACCTAGCCTCCCCGACAACGGCGCTAGGAAAGAGCTTGATGTCTACTACACAACCTTCTTCTTGTAGACATTGTTGGGCCTCCAAGTGCAGAGGTTTGTAGGACAGTAGCAAATTTCCCTCAAGTGAATGACCTAAGGTTTATCAATCCGTGGGAGGCGTAGGATGAAGATGGTCTCTCTCAAGCAACCATGCAACCAAATAACAAAGAGTCTCTTGTGTCCCCAACACACCCAATACAATGGTAAATTGTATAGGTGTACTAGTTCGGCGAAGCGATCGTGATTGTAATCTGAAAATATAAGAACAGCAAGGTAGCAAGTCGTAGAAGTGAGCGTAAACGGTATTGCAATGCTAGGAAACAAGGCCTAGGGTTCATACTTTCACTAGTGCAAGTTCTCTCAACAATAATAACATAATTGGATCATATAACAATCCCTCAACATGCAAAAAAGAGTCACTCCAAAGTCACTAATAGCGGAGAACAAAGGAAGAGATTATTGTAGGGTACGAAACCACCTCAAAGTTATCCTTTTTGATCGATCTATTCAAGAGTCCGTAGTAAAATAACACGAAGCTATTCTTTCTGTTCGATCTATCCTAGAGTTCGTACTAGAATAACACCTTAAGATACAAATCAACCAAAACCCTAATGTCACCTAGATACTCCAATGTCACCACAAGTATCTACGGGTATGATTATACGATATGCATCACACAATCTCAGATTCATCTATTCAAACCAACACAAAGAACTTCAAAGATTGCCCCAAAGTTTCTACCGAAGAGTCAAGACGAAAACGTGTGCCAACCCCTATGCATAAGTTCACAAGGTCACTGAACCCACAAGTTGATCACCAAAACATACATTAGGTAGATCACGTGAATATCCATTGTCACCATAGATAAGCACATGCAAGACATACATCAAGTGTTCTCAAATCCATAAAGACTCAATCCGATAAGATAACTTCAAAGGGAAAACTCAATCCATTAGAAGAGAGTAGAGGGGGAGAAACATCATAATATCCACCTATAATAGCAAAGCTCACGATACATCAAGACTGTGTCCAATCAAGAACACGAGAGAGAGAGAGAGAGAGATCAAACACATAGCTACTGGTACATACCCTCAGCCCCGAGGGTGAACTACTCCCTCCTCGTCATGGAGAGCACCGGGATGATGAAGATGGCCACCGGGGAGGGATTCCCCCTCCGGTAGGGTGCCGGAACAGGGTCCCGATTGTTTTTTCGTGGCTATAGAGGCTTGCAGTGGCGGAACTCCCGATCTAGGTTTCTTTCTGGGGGTTTCTGTATTTATAGGAATTTTTGGCGTCGGTCTCACCTTAGGGGGGTCTCCGAGTTGTCCACGAGATAGGGGGACGCACCCAGGGGGTAGGGCGCACCCTCCACCCTCGTGGACAACTCGGGACTCTTCTGGCCCAACTCTTTTACTCCGGGGGCTCCTTTTGGTCCATAAAAAATCATCAAAAATTGGCACGTCAATTGGACTCCGTTTGGTATTCCTTTTCTGTAAAACTCAAAAATAAGGAAAAAACAGAAACTGGCACTGGGCTCTAGGTTAATAGGTTAGCCCCAAAAATCATATAAAAAAGCATATAAATGCATATAAAACATCCAAGATGGATAATATAATAGCATGGAACAATCAAAAATTATACATACGTTGGAGACGTATCAATCATCGGGGAGGCTGCTGATTAAGTCTAGGCCTGCCGGAGTCGCTTGCGGTTCTAGCTCGCCCCGCCTCCGCTTGTTGGCAGCCCCGTTCTCCACCTCCGGAGTCTCCTTGTCAGCGGCGCTTTCTGATAGAAATGGGAGTACAGGGAATATTTAGTTATAACAGGGCAATAGAAAAGTTATTGGTAACTAGAAGTTATTAGGTAGGAATATAGTAAGAAAAGGGGATAACAATTGGTTGCTTAAATACTACACAATTCATTTAACATTGCTGGGTAAGTCAACATATGCAGATAGTTGAAAAGAAAACTTACTTCGAACAAAGTCTGGACGGATGATTTTGTCGGGGAAGTTAGCATATATCTCCTGACCAGGCCCTTCTATGTGCAGTGCAATTTTAGTGCCAGCTTTCAGTACATAAAACTTTGCAATTTCATTCTAAAAGCCAGTGGAAAAATAGGAGTCACCACGTTCATCAAGTCTTACAGTAGCAACAATTGTAAATCCATGGTTTGTGTGCAGTATGACATCCGTGGAGCCTTGATCTATGTAAAGGGAAAAATTGTGCACTACATAATCTGTTGCATAGCGAGGGATGTCCTGCAGAAAATGGTAGGATTGTTAAAGAAAATATGGTAACATGCAAATATGGGCCCAAATTGAAAGAACTGTACAACAGTTGAAATCGAAGGACAAAACTCTATAATTAAACAGATAGGGTAAACATGATGTCATGGAAAAATGAGAGTAATCGAAAGAACAATACATCATTAATTTGCCTAATATAGAAAGAAGAGGGGAAAAAAATCCCCTTTGACGTATATGGTGCATGTGGCACCTTTTATCCAAATGTAGAAATATTTAGAATATGTTCAGGAAAGTAGGCCATGCCAACCGATTTAGGGTGAGATTGAACATACCGCGCGCGTCCTCAAGTTATCTGGTACGATGAGATGGAATCTCTGGCGGCGGTCGCCAAGTCCTAAAGTGTCGGCGCACTGTACATTCTATGAATGAAAGAAAACCCTCAAATCAGCTCGAATAAAAATGAATTCACGGCGATTTCCGCCGGGTGATTAAAGGAGGCAGATGAACTGGGATAAGAGATGAGATAATATCTCGTTAAATTAGTTACCTCGTCGTCCATGAGAAATAACCCTTAGTACGGCAGATTCCCCAACCGAGCGGAGCTAGGTCGACCACGAGCAGCGTTGATACGTCTCCAACGTATCTATAATTTTTGATTGTTCCATGCTATTATATATTCTGTTTTGGATGTTTAATGGGCTTATTTAAACACTTTTATATTATTTTTGGGACTAACCTATTAACTGGAGGCCCAGCCCAAATTGCTGTTTTCTTGCCTATTTCAGTGTTTCGAAGAAAAGGAATATCAAACGGAGTCCAAACGGAATGAAACCTTCGGGAGAGTTATTTTGGAACGAAAGCAATCCAGGAGACTTGGAGTAGACGTCAGGGAAGCTTCGAGGAAGCCACGAGGCAGGGAGGCGCGCCCCCACCCTCGTGGGCCCCTCGTGGATCCCCTGACCAACTTCTTTCGCCTATATATGTCCATATACCCTAAAAACATCGAGGAGCAGAATAGATCGGGGGTTCCGCCGCCGCAAGCCTCTGTATCCACCAAAAACCAATCTAGACCCGTTCCGGCACCCTGCCGGAGGGGGATCCCTCACCGGTGGCCATCTTCATCATCCCGGCGATCTCCATGACGAGGAGGGAGTAGTTCACCCTCGGGGCTGAGGGTATGTACCAGTAGCATGTGTTTGATCTCTCTCTCTCTCTCTCTCTCTCTCTCTCTCGTGTTCTTGAGGTGATACGATCTTGATGTATCGCGAGCTTTGCTATTATAGTTGGATCTTATGATGTTTCTCCCCCTCTACTGTCTTGTAATGGATTGAGTTTTCCCTTTGAAGTTATCTTATTGGATTGAGTCTCTAAGGATTTGAGAACACTTGATGTATGTCCTGCATGTGCTTATCTGTGGTGACAATGGGATATTCACGTGATCTACTTGATGTATCTTTTGGTGATCAACTTGCGGGTTCAGTGACCTAGTGAACTTATGCATAGGGGTTGGCACACGTTTTCGTCTTGACTCTCCGGTAGAAACTTTGGGGCACTCTTTGAAGTACTTTGTGTTGGTTGAATAGATGAATCTGAGATTGTGTGATGCATATCGTACAGTCATACCCACGGATACTTGTGGTGACATTGGAGTATCTAGGTCACATTAGGGTTTTGGTTGATTTGTGTCTTAAAGTGTTATTCTAGTACGAACTCTATGATAGATCGAACAGAAAGAATAGCTTCGTGTTATTTTACTACGGACTCTTGAATAGATCGATCAGAAAGGATAACTTTGAGGTGGTTTCATACCCTACAATAATCTCTTCGTTTGTTCTCCGCTATTAGTGACTTTGGAGTGACTCTTTGTTGCATGTTGAGGGATAGTTATATGATCCAATTATGTTATTATTGTTGAGAGAACTTGCACTAGTGAAAGTATGAACCTTAGGCCTTGTTTCCTAGCATTGCAATACCGTTTACACTCACTTTTATTAGTTGTTACCTTGCTGTTTTCATATTTTCAGATTACAAAAAACTTTATCTACCATCCATATTGCACTTGTATCACCATCTCTTCACCGAACTAGTGCACCTATACAATTTACCATTGTATTGTGTGTGTTGGGGACACAAGAGACTCTTTGTTATTTGGTTGCAGGGTTGTTTGAGAGAGACCGTCTTCAACCTACGCCTCCCACGGATTGATAAACCTTAGGTCATCCACTTGAGGGAAATTTGCTATTGTCCTACAAACCTCTGCACTTGGAGGCCCAACAACGTCTACAAGAAGAAGGTTGCGTAGTAGACATCAAGCATCGAGAAAGTCGATGGCGATAGGCAGTGGCAAGCGGAAGTGGCGAAATAGGGTGAGCTTTGCCGGCAGCCTGGCAGCGACGGAGGGCGTCGAGCTAAGTGTTTACCACCGCGATAGGCGGTGCCATGGCATAGACGCGGAGGAGCTTGTGCAGGTGTGAATGGGGACCGTGCTGGAGGGGGTGGCAGGCGAGGTGAGGGCTTTTGTGACGTGGGGATGGTGAGGGTTTTCTTTTTTCTTTTTTGAATTGGGTGGTGAGGGTTTTCTGTCCCACAAAGAATTTTGGGGGTGACGGTTTGCTAGAGCGAACCGTGTGTGATTGACGCAACATGCAAAATGAAAGCCATTGCACACGGTTCCAATTTTGGGAACCGTGTGTGATTGACGTACTACCTCCATTTCCTGGTTTATTGGTCCCCCTTTAAATTTTTACCAAATTTTGACCAAATATTTAACATACTCAGACATAGATAATAAGTGTACACGTACATAAGCATAGTTCAACCATAAGTACATAGTTCAACCGTCAGTAAGCATACTCAAGCGTACATAGTTTGATCCATCCCACATCTCATCTCACATGCGGCCGGTACGATCCTGAAGCGTCTCCAGGTACTCGACGTACGCGACGTGCGCCACCCTGCGAGAATACTTCTGCTTGAAGGAGCCAACGACCCATCCTCTTGCATGCGCCATAAAACTTAGATACGCGTCATGAAGCTTGTGGTTGCAAAATGGGCATCCATAGCCGTTGTTCCAGGTCCTAATACGCCCGTTATACATTCCCGCATAAAGCTCCCTCAGGATTCACCTCTTGTACCTCCTCTGGGCATCTTCATCCTCGCTGTCCACATCGTCAGACAGCACCTATACAAATAGTAAAACAAATTTGGCATCAAATCACTGATTACATGTCGTGAAGTAGGATTAGGAATTTATGGCTATTTATTTATACATATCCAGAGATTATAGTTTGATTTTAAGCATAATCGTCTTTGTACAGACCAATCTTGAAGAAAATAATGGCACAAACATATGTAGGTCATTCAAAATCAATTGTCAAGTCCTGCCTAGGAATTATTAGCACGAACACTAACCCTAGTCGGATTACTAGCAGAAATCATTTGCACAGATGAAACAACTAATCACTTATCACCTGGAACATTCAAACAATCAATACACTACACGGATCTAACGAAACTTACTCAGATATCATGGATTGGGAGAACATAACCATAGGATTTCTATTCCAAAAAGGGGGAGGCAGGAGTAACCAGAGAAACCCTATGATCTATTTGACACATAAATGGGTATAGATGACTAACCAGCTGTCCGTCGTCGCCGGAGTGGTCGTCGGAGTCGGTGTGGAACTCCGCCTCCGGCTGTGGAAGCTCGACGCCGTCGACGACGTCAGGGTGCAGCGATAACTCGCCGGCAGTGATGGCAACCTCTGTCTCCATCTCCACGCCGTGCTCCGGTGCTTTAGCAGCCCTGGCGTCGCCACTCCCTCCAATGGGGCGCTTGGGCGGCATCCTCATACACTGACGGCTTTGAGGACTGAGAGCGGCGTCGAGGATGCAAGCGGAGAGAGAGGATTGTGTGTGCATAGCGAGGATGGGGGGTGCGGCCGCTCGGGCGCATCATTAATATGGAGTAGTGGGAGTTGTGGGAGAGAGGCGGGCGGCAGTCAAACCGATGGCTCGCCTCCCGGTGAGCCTGCGCACCGAACTACTGGCATGCCTACCTAAGTTTCACACAGCTACTCGCACGCCTCCTAATGACACTGCGCAGCGAGCAAGCCTCCGTCAATTCACACACCTGCACGCACGCCTCCCCGTCTGCCTGCGTGGCGGACTGCTCGCATGCGTCCGGTCAACTCACGCCTGCTCGCACGCCACACGGGTCGCGCGGCGGCACGTATATTGTTTTTGTATTTGGATGATTAATGCTGCCGCTTTATTGCTTAACCGAAGCATGGCACGTATTCATTGTTGGTCTAACGTCACGGTTTGAATAAATAATCCGTTTGGGATATTGGTTCCCAATTATTAATAATCTCCCGTCTGTAATTAGATAAAGATTACATCAAAACTGGTCTCAAATTTGACAAAAAAGTACAATGCCACTTTGTATTGGTGTCCATATGACAACACGATAAGTTTCATGAACTTCAAATAAGTTTTGGATGTACTAGAATTTAAAAATCAAGATTCTCAATGTTTGAAATTTGTTGCACAGGGAGTAAACATGCACCCAGTGAGACACATGTGTTTTTGCAATCCATTTAGGTGCACTGTCACGTGTGCATGTAGCTCAAATTCTATTTTTGCACATTATACCCGTAGAAATCAATCAATCAATGTACTAAAACGTCTTAATGATCTCTGTGATTTTTTTGAAATTAAAACGTCCCTCCTTTGGTAACATGTATGTTCACCGTGAGATAATTAATTTAACATGCATCGTAGTTGAGGTGGATTCACGGTGTGTGTGTGGGTGTGTGCGTTTGGGGGTGGCGGGTGGCTCGCAATACACTACGAGTTGTGAGCCACCGTGTGGGTTGGCTGTTTTGTTAGGCAGGCCGGTGCCACATCAGAGTCATGAAAATCGTTATTTAAAACATTACACAACCCTTTCATACATAAATGTTTTGGCCACATGCAGTCGATGGTTGTCCTACACGACACTCGATAGTTGCGTGACACTTTCTGTGGGCCCGCGAGGTCATCGTCCATCACTTTGACGAACAGCCGGCAGTGAGGTTAATTTGACCAGCAAGGTAGAATCTTTTTTGTTTGTGTTATGGTGCTATATAGTACGCGTCGAAGAGGTGGGAGGGGACTAGCATATATACTATACGTACGCGTCCGTGAACAAGTACACCTCACTCAGTATCGGGACTTTTTGGTTACCGAGGCACGTGCCACATCAAAATTGTGAAATTGGTTATTCAAACATCACACAACACCTTTTTGGGCCACATGCATATCCTAGCAAGGAAACTCACGTGTGACGCTTCCATCTGTGGGCCCACGAGGCCATCGTTGATGCATGCATCACTTTGACCTACATCGGGAGAGGTTAATTAATTTCACCATCGATGAGGATTCTTTTGGGTTGTACATATATTACGGCAGGAGCATATAGTATGCGGTGAAGAGGGGGGAAGGGGACCATCATATGTAGTACGCTTGATATGAACCTCACTCTGTGTGGGTGCATGGTTTACAGTTTTTGAGGCATGTGGCACATCAAAGTTGTGCATTTTGGGTATTCAACATATATATGTTTGGTCCACATGCAAAGCGGTGGTGGTTGTCGGTGTCAAAACTGGCGGATCTCGGGTAGGGGGTCCCGAACTATGTGTCTAAGATCGATGGTAGCAGGAGACAGGGGACACAATATTTACCCAGGTTCGGGCCCTCTCTATGGAGGTAATACCCTACTTCCTGCTTGATTGATCTTGATGAATATGAGTGTTACAAGAGTTGATCTACCACGAGATCGTAATGGCTAAAACCCTAGAAGTCTAGCCTATATGACTATGATGATGAGTCTTCGGCTCTACGAGCCTAACCCTCCGGTTTATATAGACACCGGAGGGATCTAGGGTTACATAAAGTCGGTTACAGAGAAAGGAATCTTCATAGTTGGTCGCCATGCTTGCCTTCCACGCCAAGGAGAGTCCCATCCGAACACGGGTAGAGCCTTCAGTCTTTGTATCTTCATAGCCCATCAGTACGGCCCATGTCCAACAGGCCGGACGCCCGAGGACCCCTTAGTCCAGGACTCCCTCAGTACGCCCGAGGACCAAGCTTCGGGAGGCCGGGTATCTGGCGAAAGAAATCGCCCACCGGCTTCCGACCAAGGGGCAAATCGTCCCCACCCCGAAGGCCAAAGAGAGGGTGGTGTTCATCCCTCACTTCGTCCGCGGGTTAGGGTTTCCTCTCCACCCTTTCGTCCGCGAACCCATGTTCTATTACGGGCTAGACTTTCATGATCTAGCCCCGAACTCCTTCCTCAACATCTCAGCATTCATTGTCGTGTGTGAGGCCTTCCTCCGCATCCAACCCCACTTCGGGCTGTGGCTCAAGATCTTCAACATGAAGCCGAAGGTGGTGGATGGTCAACATGCAGAGTGCGGAGGCGCCATGGTGAGCAAGCTGCCCAATGTCACATGGCCCAAGGGTACTTTTGTGGAGACTGTCACAGAGTGGCAGAAACTATGGTTTTATATCACAGAGCCCCGCGACGCCACCTAGGCCGCGGCTCCCGAATTCAAATCCGGAGCTCCAATGCGGCTCACCTCCTGGATAGAGAAGGGCCCAAATTGGTCTTCGTCGAACGAACTGATAGCACTGCAAACACGCATCCAAAGCATCATGGATAAAAGCATCAAGCTCGTCGACGTGATCCAGGTGATGCTACTTCGCCGGATCCTCCCATGCCAAAGCCGAACCTGCCCTTTATGGGAATTCGATCCGGAGAAGCACCAAACCTTGGAAAGGCTCTTCGGAACCACTCACGAAGATGCCTGGAAATTGCTCTTTAAGGGCAATGAGACGCCGCCGGCCATAGACCCGGACCGCGGGCACGATCTTGCCCATCCTGCCAGTGCAGTATGTCCTTCACGTCTCAAGGCGCATCCTCTACTTGCTTGTTCAAGGAGGATATCTAAACCTTACTATTTTATTTTCTCAGGTATGGACAGAGAAGGCGGAGCGAATTCAATGTTTGGCTCCACTGCCCGAGGAACCAGTCATCCCGCTCCTGGCGAAGATGCTGGTCCCGGCGCCCTATCAGGCGCCGGAGAAGAAGGCCAAGGGGGTCCGGAGTGGCCCCCGCCGCAAGGGAGCTTCGGACGTGTCGTCCGAAGACAAGACTCACTCCTCTGCTGCCGAAGACGACGAGGAGGAGGAGGAAGAAAGCAACTCTCCCCCTGATGGGGGGAGGAAGAAGAGGGCGGCCTCCACAAATCTGGAGGTGGAGGCGCCCAAGAGGGGGGAAGGGCCCCCTTGCGGATAACTCCGCGTGGGATGTCGACAGCAGCCCGGAGCGACTCCCCCGAAACAAGCCCCTGGCCACATCGTAACTACTAAAAACCCGCATACGTCCATGTATCCGGCCTCTCTGATTTATGGTATTAACATGTTAAATTATGCTATTGCAGTCCGGCCCATGACGGCTCCCCCTGCGATCCTCATCAGGAGGTTCGCTGGATTCGAAGGCGATGGCCAGCGAGTCATGGCCGGCAGCTCAATCTCCCAAGGCCAAGGGCGACGCCGAGGTGCTGTCCCGAAGGACCTTCCCCGGCCAGGGAGAGGTTCAGGAGGCTGTCAGGGAGGCGCCGGAGGGCGAAACCTCAGTCGCCAGACACATGGGGGAGCAGACCCCCATGGAGACTGGCGATGGGGGCCTTGCTCAGTTCGGCCCCCAGCTGAATACGATTCTGGAGACCTATATGGCTCCGGAATCCGGCGAGCAACCTCCTTCGAAAGAAGGGGGTGTGCCAATTTCGTTGGTGACCTCTGTCCAACCAGAGGCACCGGATAATCTGCTGGAAGCGCTACGAGGCGCTTCCATTGTGGATGAACATCGTATCCTTATGGGTACGGTGATTGAGAGGGTTCAGTCCGTCAAGAGTGGACTAATCGAAGCCTGCAGCAGCCTGTTGACATGTTTTGAGGTAAGCGACGCAATTTTATAAAAAGAATGCCATATTATAGATAGTAGCCCCTGGGGCTCTGTCCGGTGTTCGGAAAGAAGAGCCGGACAGAGGATCGAACAGTTTTTCGCAGGAGACTAACCACATGCGCCTATGTGCTTAAGAAGGCGTCGTTGCTAGCTACGACCGCACACACTGCCGAAGTCTCCGGACTGAAGCAGAGACTGGAGCGGGCCGAGGACGAGCTTGGCCAAGCAAGGAAGCAGCTAGAAGACAAGCAAGGTATGTAATGACCTGCTATATATTCAGGAAGAATGAATGATGTGTAATGACCAGAGTGCCCTGATATTTGTAGGCGCGGCAACCGAGGTCGAGGTCCTTAAGAAGGCACTGGCCGAGGCCGAGGAGAAAGCTGCTAAGGAGCAAATCGCTCGCAAAAAGCACGAGGCCCGGCTCAATGAGGTCCAACAAGAGCTCCAGGATGCCGTGAAGAAATGTGAATCCTTGGAGCGCGATGTTTCGGCTCAAGAGACCGAACTCGCTGAGGCTCGCCAAAGCGTGGAAGATGCCCGGGTTGAAGCCCAGGGTGCCCTCCAGGAGATCCAGGAGGCCAAGAAAATCACGGCGGGTAAGGCGTTTAGTATGCAAAGCAAGTATGTGAAGAAGAGGTATCTCTTACTATCATGGATTTGGAGTTCTCGAGGGGCCTTTGCGGATCTGCCTCACAGTGTTTCCGACGCTGCAGAATTCTTCTGAGCCGAAGAAGGGAGCTCAATGGAGAAGCTGTTCTGGTCGCAATACCTTGTGCCAGAACATCCAGTGCCCTTTAGCGATCAGCTAAAACAGCTGGTCGAGCTGCATAGGGTGGCCGAACTGGCCATGAAGGATTTAATAATCCGGCTATGGCCTGCCGAAGCTATACCCAGCAGCTACTTTGGTCTCATGAAGCGGCTGGTGAATGCCTGCCCTCGGCTGGACGTCGTCAAGCGGTTGGTCTACATCGAGGGCGCGTGCATGGCTTTTGCCCGCATCAAGGTGTGGTGGGCGAAGATGGACGCCGTCAAGCTTGTGACCGAGGTACCGCCTGAGGGCAAGGAGCACCGCACGCCCGAGCGGTATTTTGAAGACGTCCTGGAGGGGTCTCGTATTGTGGCGACGCAATGTGCGCAAGACACTATTTTTGAATGAATAGATTCATGTTGTCTCTGCCTTGTATGATGAAACAAAGTCGTTATGTAATATAATTATTTTTTAAAAAATTTACCTCCTATGTGGCCGTGTTTTGTAAAATCTGAGAGTTGGCCAGTCGTCGGCTTCTGCCCCCATGTAGGTAGTACGGGGGTGTTCGGGATGTAATCTAAACACTCTTGATCCAATTGTTTGGTCCTTGAAGGAGGTGTTTAGCGCAACGAACCAGGCAATCAGACTATGCGGCTTTAGCACCCTCACTTAGCCATAGGAGTTTGACAATAAAAATGTAGGCGCAACCCCTAGTATCCGAACTAGGATGTTGTAAACACCTGATCGGGTAAGTACCGATCCCTCGCGTAATGCGGAAAAAATCTCTAACGATTTGAAACCTCCGAAGAGCCGGCTCTTGCAGCATCATGACAGTCAGTTTTTGGCTTTCTCTACTGAGGTGCTCATCCGGGTAAACCAGGGCACAATCGCAGTAGTTCTCCCTTTACTACCCTAGCCGATATAACGGAACGTAAGGTAGCAAGCACAGGAGCCGGACAACCCAACTATTGACCTAAGACATGATTCAGAGCCAATGCATATAGTGCTAAATTCGGGGTGCCGAACTATACTGTAAAAAGTGTTCGGACTTTGTTGCCGTGTTGCGGGCGCTATGAAGCCCCTGGCAGATTGAAGCGTACCAAAGTGTACGGGTGCTTATTTGATAAAGTTACCAAAAAAAGAAAAGAAGAAAGGGCAGTAAGCTAGAGCCGTAGAATTTGGGCTGCAAACTGTTTCCAATATAATTTCCTTAGTACGTCGAAGCACATTTATACAAGTAGTGCAATAAGAAGAAGGCTATTTAATATGCCATAACCAAGGGAGAGCTGCGTGTGGGTCCTGAAAATAGGTAAAGGGATCGTTAAAGAGACCACCTAAAAAATTCCCCAGTACGTCCATGCTTCCAGCCGTCTTGGTGTATTTATCCTTCGAAAGGACCGATGGTCAGGCCGTCAGGGAAGGACCGTGGACAAGAAACCTGAAAAGGAGAAAGAAGAAAAAGTGAAAGTACGCGTATCCGGGGACGATCGAGCCATATTGTGGATCACAAGCTAGTTATGCCTCCGTCTATGCCCATGGTATTTTGAGTGCATAGTTATGTACGCGCGGTACGAATGCCGCCACTTGATCGGGACTGGGACGGAGGCCGAATTGCTAGTCGAGCTCTTGACGAGATGAGCCGTCCTGCTGCAGAATAGTCCGGACTCTCTTGACAGTGTCCGGGAGCTCGGCCGCTGAATTAAGGTTCTGCTTGAAAAGGCCGCTCTGTACTTCTGCTGCTAAGGGAGCGGTGTGCTCCTCGGTACGGAGGGAGCGTTTCGTGTTTCCATTAACTGTTATGACGCCGCGTGGTCCGGGCATCTTGAGCTTGAGATAAGTGTAGTGCGGCACCGCGTTAAATCGGGCAAATGCAGTTCATCCAAGCAGTGCGTGATAGCCGCTGCAAAAGTGGACGATATCGAAGATTAACTCCTCGCTTCGGAAGTTGTCCGGGGATCCAAAGACCACCTCAAGTGTGATTGAACCCGTACAGCGGGCCTCTACACCTGGTATGACTCCTTTGAAGGTAGCCTTTGTGGGCTTGATCCGTGATGGAGTAATGCCCATTTTGCGCACTGTATCCTGATAGAGCAGATTGAGGCTGCTACCACCGTCCATGAGGACTCGCGTCAGGTGAAATCCATCAATGATTGGGTCGAGGACCAGTGCGGCTGAACCGCCATGACGGATACTGGTCGGATGATCCCGACGATCAAAGGTGATCGGGCATGACGACCATGGATTGAATTTTGAGGCGACTGGCTCTATCGCACAGACGTCCCTGAGCGCGCGCTTGCGCTCCCTCTTGGGGATGTGTGTAGCATATATCATGTTCACCGTTTTGACCTGAGGGGGAAACTTCTTCTGTCCCCCTGTGTTCGGCTGCCGGGGCTCCTTGTCATCGTCCTTGCTTTGCGATCCCTTTTCCTTGTTCTCGGTATTTAACTTGCCGGTCTGTTTAAAAACCCAACAATCTCTGTTGGTATGATTGGCTGGTTTGTTTGGGGTGCCATGGATCTGGCACGGACGATCGAGTATGCAGTCTAAGCTGGATGGTCCCTGATTGTTTCTTTTATACGGCTTCTTCCGCTGACCAGACTTGGAGCCACTGAATTCGGCGTTGACTGTCGTGTCATCGGTATTGTCACCATTGTTTCGACGTTTGTGTCTGTTGCGTCGGAGCTTGCCGTTGCTGCTTTTGACCTCGGAGGTGCCCGCTTCGCTTGCCGTGTTTTTGCTACGGGCCAGCCAACTATCCTCACTCGCGCAAAAGCGGGTCATAAGTGCCGTGAGGGCTGCCATGGACTTTGGATTTTCTTGGCCGAGGTGGCGGGCGAGCCATTCGTCATGGATGCTATGTTTAAAGGCCGCTATGGCTTCGACATCTGGACAGTCGACGATCTGGTTCTTTTTAGTTAGGAACCTAGTCCATAATTTCCTGGCTGACTCTCCAGGCTGTTGAACTATGTGACTCAAGTCATCGGCATCTGGAGGCCGGACATATGTACCTTGGAAGTTATCACGGAAGGCGTCTTCCAAGTCTTCCCAGCTGCCAATAGAATTTTCAGGCAGATTGTTTAACCAGTGCCGAGCTGGCCCTTTGAGTTTTAGTGGGAGGTATTTGATGGCGTGAAGGTCATCTCCGCGGGCCATATGGATGTGGAGAATGAAATCCTCGATCCATACTGTGGGATCAGTTGTTCCATCGTATGATTCAATATTTATGGGTTTAAACCCTTCTAGGAATTCATGATCCATTACTTCGTCAGTGAAGCAAAGAGGGTGTGCGGCGCCTCTATATCGGGCCACATCGCGACGTAGCTCCGATGGAGTCCGTCTGCGGTTTTCGGCCCGGGCGTGACTAGGCTTGTCACGTCCGAATAGGTAGCCGTCGTCGCGTGTCGAGGCACGTCCTCGCGATCCGTAGATTGATCTGGTATGTCCTGCTCTACTGTCCAGGTCCTGCCGAAGGTCATATGTATAACCCCAAGCTGTTTTGTCTCTGTTTTTACGTTGAGGTGGGGCGGGCTGCTGTTCGGCTTGAGTTGCCGCTTTATCCCGACCGCGTGGTGGTCGGTCAGCCGCATTGTCCCGATCGCGTGGTGGTCGGTTGGCCGCATTGCGCGAGGGTGGTACGGGCTCCGGCGCCTCCTCATCGAACTGAGGTAGCAATTTGTGCTTCGGTTAACTCTTGGCTGGGCGCTTGAGGCCGTATTCTTTGGCTGTCAGGACATCTGTCCATCTATCGTTGAGCAGGTCTTGGTCAGCTTGAAGCTGCTGCTGCTTCTTTTTCAGGCTTCTTGCAGTGGCTATTAGCCAGTGCTTGAAGCGCTCCTGCTCGAGAGGTTCCTCAGGCACGATGAAATCCTCGTTGCCGAGGCTCACCTCATCCTCGGAGGGCGAAAGATAATTACTGTCCTCCGAGTCGTCGTGTATGGCCTGTTCATCAGGGCTAACTTGCCCGTTTTCCTGTTCCTCATGTTCGGAAGTTGCCTCAATAGGGTCTTCATTGTCTTCGACATCCTCTAGAGTATTGTTTTCTACGGTGCCGGTATTGCTATCTTTTGCACGACGTGACTTAGAGCGGCGCCGCTGACGCCGGCGTCTGGGCTGTGTCTCAGGAGGTTTATTCTCGACTGGATCTTCTTTGTCATCGTCGTTAGTTTCTTTAGGTGTATCCACCATGTATACGTCGTACGAAGAAGTGGCCGTCCAGCGTCTGGTAAACGGCGGGTTTTGGCCCTGCTCCTCCTCGGCATCATCGTCCATACCGTCGATGTCCTTGGAGCTGTAATCAAGCATGTCGGTTAAGTCCTCGACAGTGGCTATGAAGTGGGCTGTGGGTGGGAAGCAAAGTTCTCCGTCATCAGCCTCCAGTTGGAACCAGATATAATTCGGCTGTGAGTCCCCCGCTAAGGATAGATTTTCTAATGAGTTTAGCACGTCGCCTAAAGGCGAGTGCCGGAAGATGTCCGCGGCGCTGAATTCGCCGATCGATGACTGATCAAGCTCGACGTACACGGACGCACATGTTTCAGAACTTGTAGCCCAAAACGAGTCCGAGGTTCCGGTGACACAGACGTCGCCCGAGGTTAAGTCTGTGTGCGGCTCCAATGCCGCAGAGTCTGCGGCTTCCGTGGCGGGGTTGAGATTCCCGTCCTCGGATGGCGCGATCTGCTCCGGATCTAAGGCCAGAGCAGTTACAGGTGTTATCTCCTGGGTATGGCCCGACGACGGATTTAAGTCATGTTCATCGAGGTGACAGGGAGCGGCTGCCGTGGTCTCGAATCCGTCGAAGATCAAGTCTCCTCGGATATCCGTGACATAGTTCAAGCTCCCGAATCTGACCGGACGGCCAGGGGTGTAGCTATCGATCTGCTCCAGGTGGCCAAACGAGTTGGCCCGCAGTGCGAAGCCGCCGAACGCGAAGATTTGTCCGGGGAGGAAGACTTCCCCTTAGACAACATTGTAGTAGATGATTGAAGGAGCCATCAATCCTTTTGACGACGGCACAATGGAACTCTCAATGAAAGCACCAATGTCGGTGTCAAAACCGGCGGATCTCGGGTAGGTGGTCCCGAACTGTGCGTCTAAGGTCGATGGTAATAGGAGACAGGGGACACAATCTTCACCCAGGTTCGGGCCCTATCTATGGAGGTAATACCCTACTTCCTGCTTGATTGATCTTGATGAATATGAGTGTTACAAGAGTTGATCTACCACGAGATCGTAATGGCTAAAACCCTAGAAGTCTAGCCTGTATGACTACGATGATGAGTCTTCGGCTCTACAAGCCTAACCCTCCGGTTTATATAGACACCGGAGGGATCTAGGGTTACATAAAGTCGGTTACACAGAAAGGAATCTTCATATTTGGTTGCCAAGCTTGCCTTCCACACCAAGGAGAGTCCCATCCGGACACGGGTAGAGTCTTCAGTCTTTGTATCTTCACAGCCCATCCGTCTGGCCCTTGTCCAACAGGCCGGACGCCCGAGGACCCGTTAGTCCAGGACTCCCTCAGTTGTCCTCTCGCACCCACTTAAGCGGTTATCAGCGATATCGATGCTTTCCATCTGTGGGCCCGCTTGGTCCATCACTACTTTTTGCCTGACAACAAGAGAGGTTAATTTGACTTAGGAGGGGATTATTATTTTTGCTCTGGGATGACATGCATGATACAGTTTGAGCACACACACATGCATGTGTACGCATGAATCCCTCTGATACGTCGCCAACGTATCTATAATTTTTGATTGTCCTATGCTATTATATTATCCATCTAGGATGTTTTATATGCATTTATATCCTATTTTATATGATTTTTGGGACTAACCTATTAACCTAGAGCACAGTGCCAGTTTCTGTTTTTCCTTGTTTTTGAGTATCACAGAAAAGGAAAACCAAACGGAGTCCAATTGACCTGAAAATTAACGGAGATTATTTTTGGACCAGCAGAAGCCCACGAAGCATCGGAGATGGACCAGAAGAGTCCCGAGGCACCCACAAGGGTGGGGGCGCGCCCTACTCCCCTGGGCGCGCCCCCTACCTCGTGGACGCCTCGGAGACCCCCCTGACTTGTTGCCGACGCCAAAACCTCTTACATATACAGAAACCCCCAAAACATAACCTAGATCGGGAGTTCCGCCACCGCAAGCCTTTGTAGCCACCAAAAACCAATCGGGACCCTGTTCCGGCACCCTGCCGGAGGGGGGAACCCTCACCGGTGGCCATCTTCATCATCCCGGTGCTCTCCATGACGAGGAGGGAGTAGTTCACCCTCGGGGCTGAGGGTATGTACCAGTAGCTATGTGTTTGATCTCTCTCTCTCTCTCTCTCGTGTTCTTGATTCGGCACGATCTTGATGTATCGCGAGCCTTGCTATTATAGTTGGATCTTATGATGTTTCTCCCCCTCTACTCTCTTGTAATGGATTGAGTTTTCCCTTTGAAGTTATCTTATCGGATTGAGTCTTTAAGGATTTGAGAACACTTGATGTATGTCTTGCATGTCCTTATTTGTGGTGACAATGGGATATTCACGTGATCCACTTGATGTATGTTTTGGTGATCAACTTGTGGGCTCCGTTTGTGAACTTATGCATAGGGGTTGGCACACGTTTTCGTCTTGACTCTTCGGTAGAAACTTTGGGGCGCTCTTTGAAGTTCTATGTGTTGGTTGAATAGATGAATCTGAGATTGTGTGATGCATATCGTATAATCATAGCCACAGATACTTGAGGTGACATTGGAGTATCTAGGTGACATTAGGGTTTTGGTTGATTTGTGTATTAAGGTGTTATTCTAGTACGAACTCTATGATAGATTGAACAGAAAGAATAGCTTCGTGTTATTTTACTACGGACCCTTGAATAGATCGATCAGAAAGAATAACTTTGAGGTGGTTTCGTAACCTACAATAATCTCTTCGTTTGTTCTCCGCTATTAGTGACTTTGGAGTGACTCTTTGTTGCATGTTGAGGGATAGTTATATGATCCAATTATGTTATTATTGTTGAGAGAACTCGCACTAGTGAAATTATGAACCTTAGGCCTTGTTTCAACGCATTGCAATACCGTTTTCGCTCACTTTTATCATTAGTTACGTTGCTGTTTTTATATTTTCAGATTACAAATACCTATATCTACCATCCATATTGCACTTGTATCACCATGTCTTCGCCGAACTAGTGCACCTATACAATTTACCATTGTATTGGGTGTGTTGGGAACACAAGAGACTCTTTGTTATTTGGTTGCAGGGTTGTTTGAGAGAGACCATCTTCAACCTACGCCTCCCACGGATTGATAAACCTTCGGTCATCCACTTGAGGGAAATTTGTTACTGTCCTACAAACCTCTGCACTTGGAGGCCCAACAACGTCTACAAGAAGAAGGTTGCGTAGTAGACATCAAGCAATTTCTGGCGCCGTTGCCGGGGAGGTTGCCTCATATGCTTCATCTTTTTAATGTCTTTCGTGAAAATGATGGGAAGGAAAATTGTGCTCAAGTACTAAAAGAAGATTTACATAGAATGCTTGGCATAAAATATGTGAATGATGAGCATAATTGCAATGTTGTTAGTATGAATTCTTTTAATATCCATGATGCTGATGATATGCAAAGCCACAAGCTTGGGGAAGCTATGTTTGATGAAGATGATATTTTTTGTCCCCCAAGTTTTGATGAGCAAATTTATTATGATGAAAGCATGCCTCCTATTTATGATGATTATTGTGATGACACGTATGCTATAAAGAATAAAGATAACCATGAAAATTGTCATCATGATTTTAATTTTCAATTGGATTATGCTTCACATGATAGTTATTTTGTTGAGTTTGCTCCCACTACTATTCATGAGTACAAATTTGCTTATGTGGAGAGTAACAAGATTTCTATGAAAGTAGATCATGAAAAGAATGCTTTATGTGCTGGTTATATGGTTGAATTCATTCATGATGCTACTGAAAATTATTATGAGAGAGGATCATATGCTTCTACATATTGCAATAATATCAAGTTTCCTCTCTATGTGTTGAAATTTTTGAAGTCATGCTTGTTTTGCCTTCCTATGCTAGTTGATTCTTGCTCCAATAAATTGTTTGATCACAAAATCCCTATGCATAGTAAGTGGGTTAGACTTAAATGTGCTAGTCATATTCTTCATGATGCTCTCTTTATGTTTCAATTCTTATCTTTTATGTGAGCATCATTGAAATCATCATGCCTAGCTAGGGGCGTTAAACGTTAGCGCTTGTTGGGAGGCAACCCAATTTTATTTTTGTTCTTTACTTTTTTCTCCTGTTTAGTAATAAATAAATCATCTAGCCTCTGTTTAGAAGTGGTTTTATGTTTTAATTAGTGTTTGTGCCAAGTAGAACCTTTGGGAAGACTTGGGTGAAGTCTTTGTGATCTTGCTGTAAAAAACAGAAACTTTAGCGCTCACGAGATTAGCTGCCATTTTTTTACTGGAGAGTGATTTTAGGTTGATTCTTTTTGCAGATGATTAATAGACAAATTCCTCAGGTCCACCAATTTATTTCAGAATTTTTGGAGTTCCAGAAGTATACGTTTGATACAGATTCTGTTTTCATTGTGTTGTTTGCTTATTTTGATGAATCTATGAGTAGTATCGGAGGGTATGAACCATAGAGAAGTTGGAATACAGTAGATATTACACCAATATGAATTTATAATGAGTTCACAACAGTACCTAAGTGGTGATTTATTTTCTTATACTAATGGAGCTTACGAGTTTCCTGTTGAGTTTTGTGTTGTGAAGTTTTCAAGTTTTGGGTAAAGATTCGATGGACTATGGAATAAGGAGTGGCAAGAGCCTAAGCTTGAGGATGCCCAAGTCACCCCAAGGTAATATTCAAGGAAAACCAAGAGCCTAAGCTTGGGGATGCCCCGGATGGCATCCCCTCTTTCGTCTTCGTTCATCGGTAACTTTACTTGGAGCTATATTTTTATTCACCACATGATATGTGTTTTGCTTGGAGCGTCATTTTATTTTCATTTGTTTTGCTTGCTGTTTCAATAAAATACCAAGATCTGAAATTCTTAAATGTTAAAGTGTCTTCACATAGTTACATAATTATTGAACTACTCATTGATCTTCACTTATATCTTTTGGAGTAGTTTGTCATTTGCTCTAGTGCTTCACTTATATCTTTTTAGAGCACGACGGTGGTTTTATTTTGAAGAAATAGATGAACTCTCATGCTTCACTTATATTATTTTGAGAGTCTTAAACATCATGGTAATTTGCTTTGGTTATGAATTTAGTCCTAATATGATGGGCATCCAAGAGGGATATAATAAAAACTTTCATATAAAGTGCATTGAATACTATGAGAAGTTTGATTCCTTACGATTGTTTTGAGATATGAAGATGGTGATATTAGAGTCATGCTAGTTGAGTAGTTATGAATTTGAGAGATACTTGTGTTAAAGTTTGTGATTCTCGTAGCATGCACGTATGGTGAACCGTTTTGTGATGAAGTCGGAGCATGATTTATTTATTGATTGTTTTCCTTATGAGTGGCGGTCGGGGACGAGTGATGGTCTTTTCCTACCAATCTATCCCCCTAGGAGCATGCGCGTAGTACTTCGTTTCAATAACTAATAGATTTTTGCAATAAGTATGTGAGTTCTTTATGACTAATGTTGAGTCCATGGATTATACGCACTCTCACCCTTCCACCATTGCTAGCCTCTCTAATACCGCGCACCTTTCGCCGGTATCCTACACCCACCATATACCTTCCTCAAAACAGCCACCATACCTACCATTATGGCATTTCCATAGCCATTCCGAGATATATTGCCATGCAACTTACCACCGTTCCATTTATTATGACACGCTTCATCATTGTCATATTGCTTGGCATGATCATGTAGTTGACATTGTATTTGTGGCAAAGCCACCTTAATAATTCTTTCGTACATGTCACTCTTGATTCATTACACATCCCTGTATACCGCCGGAGGCATTCACATAGAGTCATATTTTGTTCTAAGTATTGAGTTGTAAGTAAATAAATAAAAGTGCGATGATCATCATTATTAGAGCATTGTCCCAGTGAGGAAAGGATGATGGAGACTATGATTCCTCCACAAGTCGGGTTGAGACTCCGGATGAAAAAAAATTAAATAAAAGAGGCCAAAGAAGCCCAAATAAAAAAAGAGAAAAAAGAGGCCATAAAAAAGAGAAGGCCCAAAAAAAAATGAGAGAAAAAGAGAGAAGGGGCAATGCTACTATCCTTTTACCACACTTGTGCTTCAAAGTAGCACCCTGATCTTCATGATAGAGAGTCTCCTATGTTGTCACTTTCATATACTAGTGGGAATCTTTCATTATAGAACTTGGCTTGTATATTCCAATGATGGGCTTCCTCAAAATGCCCTAGGTCTTCGTGAGCAAGCGAGTTGGATGCACACCCACTTAGTTTCTTTTGTTGAGCTTTCATACACTTATAGCTCTAGTGCATCCATTGCATGGCAATCCCTACTCACTCACATTAATATCTATTGACGGGCATCTCCATAGCCCGTTGATACACCTAGTTGATGTGAGACTATCTTCTCCTTTTTGTCTTCTCCACAACCACCATTCTATTCCACCTATAGTGCTATGTCCATGGATCACGCTCATGTATTGCGTGAAGATTGAAAAGGTTTGAGAACATCAAAAGTATGAAACAATTGCTTGGCTTGTCATCGGGGTTGTGCATGATTTAAATATTTTGTGTGATGAAGATAGAGCATAGTCAGACTATATGATTTTGTAGGGATAACTTGCTTTGGCCATATTATTTTGAGAAGACATGATTGCTTTGTTAGTATGCTTGAAGTATTATTGTTTTCATGTCAATATGAAACTTTTGTTTTGAATCTTATGGATCTGAATATTCATGCCATAATAAAGAAGATTACATTGATAAATATGTTAGGTAGCATTCCACATCAAAAATTCTGTTTTTATCATTTACCTACTCGAGGACGAGCAGGAATTAAGCTTGGGGATGCTGATACGTCTCCAATGTATCTATAATTTTTTATTGTTCCATGCTATTATATTATCCATCTAGGATGTTTTATATGCATTTATATGCTATTTTATATGATTTTTGGGACTAACCTATTAACCTAGAGTCCAGTGCCAATTTCTGTTTTTTCCTTTTTTTTGAGTATCGCAGAAAAGGAAAACCAAACGGAGTCCAATTGACCTGAAAATTGACAGAGATTATTTTGGACCAGCAGAAGCCCAGGGAGCATCGGAGATGGACCAGAAGAGTCCCGAGGCACCCACGAGGGTGGGGGGTGCGCCCCCTACCTCATGGCCGCCTCGGAGACCCCCCTGACTTGTTCCCGACGCCAAAACCTCTTATATATACAGAAACCCCCATAACATAACCTAGATCGGGAGTTCCGCCGCCGCAAGCCTCTGTAGCCACCAAAAACCAATGGGGGACCCTGTTCCAGCACCCTGCCGGAGGGGGGAACCCTCATCGGTGGCCATCTTCATCATCCCGGCGCTCTCCATGACGAGAAGGGAGTAGTTCACCCTCGGGGCTGAGGGTATGTACCAGTAGCTATGTGTTTGACTTCTCTCTCTCTCTCTCTCTCTCTCTCGTGTTCTTGATTCGGCACGATGTTGATGTATCGCGAGCCTTGCTATTATAGTTGGATCTTATGATGTTTCTCCCCCTCTACTCTCTTGTAATGGATTGAGTTTTCCCTTTGAAGTTCTCTTATCGGATTGAGTCTTTAAGGATTTGAGAACACTTGATGTATGTCTTGCATGTGCTTATCTATGGTGACAATGGGATATTCACGTGATCCACTTTGATGTATGTTTTGGTGATCAACTTGCGAGTTCCGTTTGTGAACTTATGCATAGGGGTTGGCACACGTTTTCGTGTTGACTCTCTGGTAGAAACTTTGGGGCGCTCTTTGAAGTTCTATGTGTTGGTTGAATAGATGAATCTGAGATTGTGTGATGCATATCGTATAATCATACCCACGGATACTTGAGGTGACATTGGAGTATCTAGGTGACATTAGGGTTTTGGTTGATTTGTGTATTAAGGCATTATTCTAGTACGAACTCTATGATAGATCAAACGGAAAGAATAGCTTCGTGTTATTTTACTACGGACTCTTGAATAGATCGACCAGAAAGGATAACTTTGAGGTGGTTTCGTACCCTACAATAATCTCTTCGTTTGTTCTCCGCTATTAGTGACTTTGGAGTGACTCTTTGTTGCATGTTGAGGGATTGTTATATGATCCAATTATGTTATTATTGTTGAGAGAACTTGCACTAGTGAAAGTATGAACCTTAGGCCTTGTTTCAACGCATTGCAATACCATTTTCGCTCACTTTTATCATGAGTTACCTTGCTGTTTTTATATTTTCAGATTACAAATACCTATATCTACCATCCATATTGCACTTGTATCACCATCTCTTCGCCTAACTAGTGCACCTATACAAATTACCATTGTATTGGGTGTGTTGGGGACACAAGAGACTCTTTGTTATTTGGTTGTAGGGTTGTTTGAGAGAGACCATCTTCAACCTACACCTCCCATGGATTTATAAACCTTAGGTCATCCACTTGAGGGAAATTAGCTACTGTCCTACAAACCTCTGCACTTGGAGGCCCAACAACGTCTACAGGAAGAAGTTTGCGTAGTAGACATCACCCTCCCATCGAGTCGAAGTGGCTAGTACAACGACACATCATGAACCGATCTAGCTCTATGTGGGGAGCTAGTGTACGATTTTTGACACACGCGCCACATCAATGTTGTGTATTCAAACAGGCATGCACGCATCACCTCCATACATATGCATGTAGTGGTTTCCTTCGAACGATACACTCCCTCGCGTGGTTATCGGCGACAAGCCTATATATTCGTGGGCCCGTGTGGACATCCATGATCACCTTGACCAACAACAAGATAGGTTACCATGGCGGATTCTTCATTTGGTTCGTGTTATCGTAGTATAGGTCATGGTGAGATTCAGACCTAATTAAGTTTGAGCACATATACTATGCATGCATGCATGAATCCTCGTCGTTGGCTTGAAGTGTGGTGTAACATACATATGCATCGTCAACCTAACCCTCACTCAGTGTGGGGATTTCTAGTTCGAAATCACGGTGCCACATCAAAGTTGTTCCATTGTTACTCAAAAACACACTTCTCCATACATATGTTTGGGCCACACGCATGCAGTGGTTGTCTTTGGGGACTAGCTACTTGCGTCATTATTGGCGAGCTAGCCCATCTTCGGGGTCGCATGGATGGCCATCACTTTGACCAACAACAAGAGAGAGGTTGTACGATGAAGGTGGATTATTCTTGGTCCGTTTTACGATCCATCTTGGTGAGATATATGCCTCTCTGGCCCGCCGACT
>NC_057796.1:388413218-388417284 GCF_018294505.1 Triticum aestivum
GGGGCATGCATTCATAGCTTAGGATTCCCTTCATGCCGACACGAGGGAGGGGGTGGGGGCAAGCAATACCGTGCGCTTTGCGAGAGAGGTGCCACATCGAAGTTGCATTTGGTATTTGAAAATCAAACCACCCTTTTGATACATAAATTTGGTCCACATGCAAGTGTGTTCGTGTTCTGACCCTCTTCTGCGTCATTTTTTTTGCCAAATTTATGAACATTAGACAAGTCGGATGACGCAACAGACACGATTCACTCAAACTAACTGTGTGCCACGCTAGTGCACCTATCACGCACACATCCGCACAGTACATTGGGCTCCACGAGGCTCCCCTTCTCAAAAATATCTGCCCGCCTCGAGGGTTTTTCTGTTTCATAACACACGGTTGTTATCTCAGACCGTGTGCGATGTTTCTTGTTCCCAATCCCGCCCGCATCCCTAGAAAATATCTGCCCGCCTCGAGGGTTTTTCTGTTTCATAACACACGGTTGTTATCTCCGGACCGTGTGCGATGTTTCTTGTTCCCAATCCCGCCTACATCCCTAGAAAATATCTGCCTACCTCGAGGGTTTTTCTGTTTCATAACACACAGTTGTTATCTCCAGACCGTGTGCGATGCACTATCATCAAAATTTTCAACATCTGCCGGTTGGCCCATGCATCTTACCCACCGATCTCATACCTAGGCCGCCCTGAGTTTCTTAGATGACGCCGCCAAACGCCCCCTTTCCCACAGATCCCCATCCCCACCCCCACTCTAGAGCGTCGCAGCCTAAGCCCGGCTTCGCTTCCCGTGGAGCTCGAGGAGCGACTGGCCCAAAAGAGGTGTATAGTGGTCTCTTCGCCCGACGTCGCCGAGGAAGCTGACGACCATTACTGGCGGCAGTGTGACGCCCCCAATTCAATCGTACACTAATCATGCATGCAAACGTGTACGATCAAGATCAGGGACCCACGAGAAGATATCACAACACAACTCTAAAAATAAAATAAGTCATACAAGCATCATAATACAAGCCAGGGGCCTCGAGGGCTCGAATACAAGTGCTCGATCATAGACGAGTCAGCGGAAGCAACAATATCTGAGTACAGACATTAGTAAACAAGTTTGCCTTAAGAAGGCTAGCACAAACTGGGATACAGATCGAAAGAGGCGCAGGCCTCCTACCTGGGATCCTCCTAAACTACTCCTTGTCGTCGTCAGCGGCCTGCATGTAGTAGTAGGCACCTCCGGTGTAGTAGGAGTCGTCATCGACGGTGGCGTCTGGCTCCTGGGCTCCAGCATCTGGTTGCGACAACCAGGTAGAAAGGAAGGGGGGAAAAGAGGTAGAAAAGCAACCATGAGTACTCATCCAAAGTACTCGCAAGCAAGGAGCTACACTACATATGCATGGGTATATGTGTAAAGGGCCATATCGGTGGACTGAACTGCAGAATGCCAGAATAAGAGGGGGATAGCTAATCCTGTCGAAGACTATGCTTCTGGCCACCTCCATCTTGCAGCATGTAGGAGAGAGTAGATGGTAAGTTCACCAAGTAGCATCGCATAGCATAATCCTACCCGGCGATCCCCTCCTCGTCGCCCTGTTAGAGAGCGATCACCGGGTTGTATCTGGCACTTGGAAGGGTGTGTTTTATTAAGTATCCGGTTCTAGTTGTCATAAGGTCAAGGTACAACTCCGGGTCGTCCTTTTACCGAGGGACACGGCTATTCGAATAGATAAACTTCCCTGCAGGGGTGCACCACATAACCCAACACGCTCGATCCCATTTGGCCGGACACACTTTTCTGGGTCATGCCCAGCCGCGGAAGATCAACACGTCGTAGCCCCACCTAGGCTCAACAAAGAGGTCAGCACGCCGGTCTAAATCCTATGGCGCAGGGGTCTGGGCCCATCGCCCATTGCACACCTACACGTTGCGAGGGCGGCCGAAAGCAGACCTAGCCTAGCAGGCGTTCCAGTCCAATCCGGCGCGCGCCGCTCAGTCGCTGACGTCAAAAAGAGCTTCGGCTGATACCATGACGTCGAGTGTCCATAACTGTTCCCGCGTAGTTGGTTAGTGCGTATAGACCAAATGGTCAGACTCAGATCAAATACCAAGAACTCGTTAAGCGTGTTATTTGATGTAACCGCGGACACCGACCAGGGCCAGGCCCACCTCTCACCTAGGCGGTCTCAACCTGCGCTGTCGCTCCGCCACAAAGATCCACCCAGAGGGCCGTCGGGACAAAGGTCCTTTCAGCCCCCAATCCGTGAATCACTCGCGGGTACTCCTCGAGCCGACCCGACTTTAGTCACCACATGTATCATGTATAAAGTATATAGTATATACCCGTGATCACCTCCCAAAATGATCACGGCCCAGTAGTATAGCACAGCAGACGGACAAGAAGGTTGGGCCACAGATGGAATACTAGCATCCTATACTAAGCATGTAGGATTGTAGGTAAAGGTAACAACAGTAGTAGCAAAGACAGGCTATGCATCAGAATAGGATTAATCGGAAAGCAGTAACCTGCTACACTACTCTAATGCAAGCAGTATAGAGAAGAATAGGCGATATCTGGTGATCAAGGGGGGGGGGCTTGCCTGGTTGCTCTGGCAAGGAGGGGTCGTCGTCGACGTAGTCGATCACAAGGGCGACATCGGTCTCGGGGTCTAACGGAGAGAAGAGGGGGGAGAAACAATAAATATAAGCACACAGATGCAACGCTAAGCATGACATGACGATAAGCAGAACTAGGGTCGACCTAACATAGTACTACACGTTGCAGACGGAGGGGATAAACATCCGAGGATGAATTCCCGACGTTAGGTGGATTCCGGACAAAGGAAAAAAGGGGAAAGTTCCAAGTTCAGCATGCTAGGGGCATGTGGATGAACGGACCGCATATTCAGATTCGTTGGATTTTTCTGAGCAACTTTCATGTAGAAAACATTTTCATCAGAGTTACGGTTTAATTACTATGAATTTCTAAAGGTTAAGGTATTTTCTGGAATTATTAATATTAACAGAAAAGGAATATTGCATCAGCATGACGTCATTGTGACGTAGCGGTCAACAGGACGGCTGACCAGGTCAAACTGACCAGTGGGTCCCACCTGTCATCGACAGTGCACTGACAGTGGGTTATTTTAATTAAACATGGCTCATTAGCAGCTGGGCCCCACATGTCAGTGACTATTTAGCTTAACTAATTATTTTTAATTATAAAACATTTTAATTAGCTTAATTAAGCGGTGGGGCCTGCATGTCAGTGGCACTGGGCTGCCCAGTCAGCAGTTGACTGGGTCAACCCAGTCAACTAGGGCCCGTGGGGCCCACTGGCAGTGAGCCAGGGGTGGGGCCCGGCCGGCCACGTCGGCAGGGCACCGGGGAGGGGCTCCGGCGAGCTCCAATGTGGCGGCGAGGCGCGGGTGAGCTTCGGGTTTCGCCCACAGGGCATCCTCGGGGCTGTGGTTTGGCCCGTTCGAACGGCCAGTCCACACCGCGTCGAATGGAGGTGGTGGCGTGGCCGGGGATGGCCGGGAAAGTCGCCGGCGGTGAGTCAGGTGGTGGTGGGTTTCCGGTGAGCGGCGAACAGGGGGCTGCGGGGCACGCCGAGAGCAGCAGACGCGCGCGTTGGGCCACTAGGAACCCCAGGAGCACGATGCGGCGCTCGGCCGCATGTGAAGGCGACCATGGCCACGGCGCCGAGCTCGTCGGCGGCAAGGTTCTTCGGGCGAGCTACGGGAACGGGGCTACGGGCGTCGGAAAAGCTCGGGAGAGAGAGGGGAAAGAAGCGCATGCTCACAGTGCTCCTGCAGATGTGCTCAAGCGTGCTCGAGAAGGGCTCGGTGTGGCGGAATCGACGGCGAAGCTCGTCGGAGAAGAGGAGGAAGATGGCAACGTAGGGGATGATGCAGAGGCGCTCTTGCTCGGGTGATTCGTCGGGGAGGAAGAGGAGGTCGAGGCGGTCCTTCTTGGCGCGGAGGAGAGGCGAGGCGGTGTCGGGGACCGCGTGCGTTATGGCGGCAGGGCCACGGCAGCGCTCGGATGCGGTGGGGAATCGGAGAGGCGGAGA
>NC_057796.1:388417692-388427942 GCF_018294505.1 Triticum aestivum
TCTCTCTCTCTCTCTCTCTCTCTCTCTCTTTTCTTTTGTTTTTTTATCTTTTACCTTTTTATTTATTTTCCTTTTCTGTTATAGTTTTGTATCCTATTATTTTAGTTTTAGTAAAATATATACTTTGTTTATAAATTAGTATTTCAACTTAGTCCATACTCAAAAAGTCCAGTCCTCAATAAATTAGTTTGACATTTTATTAATTACAAAAGGTATTTAAATAATTGTTTTGCTGCTGTTTTATTCATCTCATATTATTTAAACATTTTATAAAGGTGTGGTTTCTCCACCATAATTATCTATGCAATATTTGGTTCACTCCGAACAATTTAATTTTAATATTTGAAAACTTTTATTGTTTGCTTGATTTTGGATTTGAATTAGAATCGGTTTCGAACTAACGTGAGATTAACAACAGTAACCCTGATGACGTGGCATGATTAACAGGGAATTACTGTAGCTTAAATATCCGGGCATCACAGGCAGGCACTCAAGCAGCGGGCTAGAGTATGCGGGCATGTCTCGGCCGCCGGCTATGACATCGAGGTCATCGACAGCGTCGCCCTGAGGCGGGCTGTGTCACGGGTTAAGTGGCCCACCCCCAACCCCTCGGGTTCAACCACTGTTGATCTCATCCATGGCCCTGCCGCTGATCTCCTCTGGCTCGTTGTCAACAATTTGCCATTCTACATCGCCATCGAGCCCCTTTTGTCATTTCTAAAGGACACGTTCTGCGACGCTGGCTTGGGATCCACAGCTTCCAAGTCAGACCTCATCGACGGTGACCATGAGGAGGGCACCCTCTCCAGCTCTCCCAAGGGGAAAGAGCCCATCTTCTCTTCCAAGGGGAAAGCGCCCGTCTGCGACATCAGGAAGGGCACCCTACAGTCGTGCTCTTCCAAGGTGAAGGAGCCCATCTGCGACAACATGGAGCGCATCCAGGGTCCATGCTCTTCCCACGGGAACGAGCCCATCTGTGACAAGTGAGGAAACCCATGATTTGTTTATTTCAGTTGTTCACAATGTGATGCTCTATATGTGCAATTATTTACTGTGCAGTACATTTCAGCAATCCAGTTTTAAACATACCGATAGGAATGCATATATTTGCTTGCTGTTAAGCCTGTTATAGCTAGCATATGCCTCTTTTAAAGTTTTTTTGATTGTTTGGTTGTTTGTAGTTAGCATATGTTCAGTTCCAAATGCTATCTTTGGTTGTTCGTAGTATGCCTTGTTTATTCCAGTTATTCACAACGTGATGTTCTATATGTGCAAGTATGAACTGTGCAGTTCAATTTCATCAGTACCAGTTTCAACAATACCACTATGAATGACTACATTTGGTTGCTGCATCTTGTAGTTAACACGCCTTTCCATTTTTATTTAACCATAACCAGTTTACTTAGACCGGCACAATACCAGTTTGAATGACTATGTTTGCTTGTTGTTAAATGTTAGGCCTGTTGCAGTTAGCACACCTTTCCACTTGTTTTGCTTTACTAGCGTGCTTAAACCTGCACACTAAAGCTATCATTTGGAGATTATTTTGTCTGCCATGTATAATTTTGGTTGATGTTTAGCCTGTTGTGCTTAACATGCTTCTCGATGTACCTACACAGGACAATTTTGGGAATGACTGCTGTTTTCCATCGAGGTTAGTTTCATCCCATGGCTTATATCTGCTCACTGTTCAGGATATCGGTAGCTGGTACCATACAGGTCGGCGGCTGATAAGGGACTAATCGGTGAATCGGACTTTTAACTGAATATATCTGCAACCATTTTTCGTTAGGTTAACTAGGGCCATATGTAATATATCTGAGGCTACATAGAAACATGCACTATACTTAATGTCTAAATATGCAATCCTAGGATACATAGTAACAAGGAAGAGTGTTACATTAATGTTCTAATGATGTCTAGATATACGTAAAAGAGCAGCAGCAGCAACAGCAACAACACAGCCCTGTTTGGATACTCAACTTAGCTAGAGGTTAAAGTTAGTTTCTAGCTCATTACTAACCCTGAACTAACTCCATCCAAAGAGTTGTTTGGATGGCAGGGTTAGATTGACAATAAATGCACTAGGAGAACTAGCTCCAATTAGCACCTCTTGGGTTGGATAGTTTTTTTGGGCGGGTTATAGATGCAACTAGCTCAAACTAGCCCTCATGTTTAGATATACTTTAGGGCTATTTGAGCCCGAACTAGCTCAAACTAACTGTAACCCATGGATACAACAGCAGCTAATCAGCCGATAATTTGTAAGAATGAACTAAACTCCTTCCGGCCCATAATATAAGATGTTAATTCATCTAATATGTGAGTATATTGGATGTTATAAGATACTCTCTCTGTTCCTAAATATTTGTCTTTTTTAGAGATTTCAAATGGACTACCACATACGGATGTATATAGACATATTATAAAAGAGTGTTGTACTACATCATTGCGCAGTTGTTGTTTAGCTTCTAATATTAACTTGGTGCTTTTAGGTACATATGTCATTGGTAAAGATCCGCGTTTCAACCCTTTCTGCGTATGGGGCAATGAGATATCGATGAACCAGCATCAAGTGAGGTAGCTGATAAAGATTGTTAGTAAAATGGGTCCAAAGATGGCAATTAAACTATTTGTTTACACTTTATCCAGGACAACAGCGAACTGCAGGATGGTAAGTAAGAACTCTGCAGCCTTCTTTTTACTGCCCATAATGAGTTGTGTTAGATGACAATGTCTGAATCTTTTTCCTTTGCAGTGGTTGCCAAAGCAGTTTACTCAAGATTACCTCTCAAACTACATGATTGGTGGGCATGCAAAGGTTAAAGTATTTCTACCAGAACACGATGATTATCTAGATGTTTTCATGAAGACCGTGAAGGATGGGTGGTCGGCCATCACAAGGGGTTGGACTAGAGTCGTGCGTGCCTTCTGCATGGAGGAGGGCACAATATGGGCATTCCGCTTCACCTTGTTCAGCAACCAGAATATATTTTGCCTCTTTCTTTACCGTCTTTAATAGTACAAGTATACAACTGTGGTTCATCATTCTTTATTTGGTTCTTATGTAATTCTTGAACATATGTACCTATGAATCGAATAATGCATTGGTTGTTTGAACCTGATGGATATGAATAAAGCTGTAGCATACATTCAAATTCAAATTCAAATCCAAATCCGGTACAATTTGGAAAAGCAGCAATTAAATTACAGTGAAATTACGCTCTCTAGGTTGTTACGGCACACACAGTTGGTAAAACACAAACGTTTGCGATATGCACCATAATCCGAGACGGTTCACAGAGAGGAAACGTGTGCAAGCATGCACACAGTTGCCGTTTGCAAAGCATGTGCGATGTCAGACAATATCACAAACAGTGCAAGCAAACTAAACGTTTGTGTTTGTTGCCTTATCGTACACGATTCGCAACCATGAACTGTTTCTGATGAAGTATGCATCGTAAACGTTGCACCACAAAATAGCGTGTGCGATAGTTGTCGTGCAAGACGATGTTACGACGGTCCGACGTTTTGTAATCCTGTCCGACACTCGTATGACGATTAGCTAATCTTCTTAACCGTGAACCGTTTGTGATGGGCCGTGCATCATACACGTTCTATAATAGTGAACCATTTGTGATGGGCCGCGCATCGTAAACGTAGCACCACATAATACCGACTACGATGGGAATGCGAGCAAAAATGAGTAGGAGTACTGTAGGGGCCCTATTCCCGACAGTTTTTTGGGTCATGTGGGAAGGACCCCCCTATCGCCCACACTCACTTGGCGACGGTTCCAAATGCCGTCACGAAAAGGGGTTAAAACCGTTTGTTTAGGACCGACGCGCACCAGTGTCGGTGGAAGATTATATGTTCAGATCCTTTATGCATATTAATACCCCTCTGATTATGAACATGAATATGATTTGTGAGTAGTTACATTTGTTCCTGAGGACATGGGAGAAGTCTTGTTATAAGTAGTCATGTGAATTTGGTATTCGTTCGATATTTTGATGAGATGTATGTTATCTTTCCTCTAGTGGTGTTATGTGAACATCGACTACATGACACTTCACCATTATTTGGGCCTAGGGGAAGGCATTGGGAAGTAATAAGTAGATGATGGGTTGCTAGAGTGACAGAAGCTTAAACCCTAGTTTATGCGTTGCTTCGTAAGGGGCTGATTTGGATCCACATGTTTCATGCTATGGTTAGGTTTACCATAATTCTTATTTTGTAGTTGCGGATGCTTGCGAGAGGGGTTAATCATAAGTGGGATGCTTGTTCAAGGAAGGGCAGTACCCAAGCACCGGTCCACCCACATATCAAATTATCAAAGTAACGAACGCGAATCATATGAGCATGATGAAAACTAGCTTGACGATAATTCCCATGTGTCCTTGAGAGCGCTTTCCTTTATATAAGAGTTTGTACAGGCTTGTCCTTTGCTACAAAAAGGATTGGGCCACCTTGCTGCACCTTGTTTACTTTTGTTACTTGTTACCCGTTACGAATTACCTTATCATAAAACTATCTGTTACCGATAATTTCAGTGCTTGCAGAGAATACCTTACTGAAAACCGCTTGTCATTTCCTTCTGCTCGTCGTTGTGTTCGACACTCTTACTTATCGAAAGGACTATGATAGATCCCCTATACTTGTGGGTCATCAATATTCACTTCAAATTGATTTTGGGCCTTCCTAGCGAAGTTCTTGAAGATCTTTTGGACCTGCGATTTATCGTCAAGAAAGAACACCCACGTAAATCTTAAAAAATCATCTACTATGACTAAACCAAACGAGTTTCCACCGAGACTTTTATAGGCGTTTGGACCAAAGAGATCCATATGAAGTAGCTCGAGGTGTCTTCTCGTGGTCATGATGTTCTTCACGGGGTGGCTTCCTCCAACCTGTTTTCCTGCTTGACAAGCACTGCACAATCTATCCTTGTCAAATATGACGTCTTTCACTCTAAGGATATGATCACCTTTAATAAGCTTATCAAGATTTCGCATGCCCACATGACCTAACCTTCTATGCCACAACCAACCTTTAGAAGATTTAGCAATTAATCAAGTTCTAGGTTGAGCCTTTTTAGTGAAATCAACAATGTAAAGATCACCTCTACGTATACCGGTAAAGACCATCACTGGTACGCGTCGGTCCTAAACAAACGATTTTAACCCCTTTCCGCGACGGCATTTGGAACTGTCGCCAAGTGAGTGTGGGCAATAGGGGGGTCCTTCCCACACGACCCAGAAACCGTCGGGGATATGCCCTATTAGCACACACGCTCGGCAAAATGAGGTCGTGTGTGACCGGCAAGCGCTCAAATACGAAAATACGTACAGTAGAGCTAAAAAAATACAATTATACGGTGAAATTGTTTCCAGTCGCAAGTACATCCCACACAGTCAGTCCCCGCTAAACGTTTCCGTTCGTATGTACATCCCACACAGTCGCTCCAAGGAAAATGTTTCCGTTCACAGGTACATCACACACAATTTTTCCCGTTAAATCGTTTGTGATAGCGTTGCCATTGCACATGATATTAATAATTTTATCATTTGCGTTATTGAATGCATCACACACGGTGCATAGAAGAAACTGTGTGGTAAAGGCTGTCCATCACACACACTTTTTATGTGGTAAACATTTGCGCAAGGTGGCCTAACGCAAATAGTTTTCAAGAGAAAGTCGTGTGTGCAGTAGAGATTGATCGCACACGTAGTGGATCCTAGAAACGTTTCTGATCTCCACGTATATCGCAGACGTTTCTCTTTCGCAAACCATGTGCAGTGTAATCCCTAATTAATCCCTAATTTAAAAGTCACATGTTTTGAATTTGAAAGTAGGCAATCACTTGTTTCATATCCAACCATGTTTATTACAAATATAGGTTCAACCACGAATCCATAATTCGATGCATAGGTACATATACTGAAGAACTACAGAAGCACCAAGTAAAGAATGATGAACCACAGTTGTACTAAAGACTGTAAAGAGAGAGGCAAAAGACATTCTGGTTGCTGGAGAAGGTGAAGCGGAATGCCCATATTGTGCCCTCCTCCGTGCGTAATGCGCGCACGACTCTAGGCCAACCCCTTGTGGTGGCTGCCCGTCCATCCTTCACTGTCTTCATTAGGACTTCTCGATGCTCATTGTAGTCCGGATGAAATACTTTAACCTTCATTGCGTGTCCACCAATCATGTATTTTGCGAGGTAATCTTGAGTGAACTGCTTCGGGAACCACTGGGAATGAAAAAGATTCAGACATTGTTGTCTAACAACTCATTATGGGCAGTAAAAAGAGAAGGCTGCAGAGTTTGTAGTTACCATCCCACAGCTCACTATTGTGTTGGATAGAGCATAAACAAATAATTTGCTTGCCACCATTCGTATCTTTTTGCTAATAATCCTTATCAGTTTCCTCACTTGATGCTTGCTCATCAATATCTCATTGCCCCATACGCAAAAAGGGTCGATGCGTGGATCCTTGCCAAGGGCATATGTACCTACAAGCAACAAGTCAATATTAGAAGCTAACTAGTGTCCAGGTCTGGATCTATATGCACTACATTATGGAACGACGGGGGGAGTACAAGCCGAGGGATGAAGCTAACCTCGGCGGAAAATGGTGGCCACTCCTGTTGTTGTCCTGCATAAGTAGTGGAAAGGCATGATAAGTACAACAATCTTAACATCAAACAAATATAGCAAAGATAAACAACATCATCTCCAAATGATAGCTTGAATGTGTGCTGTTAAAGCAGATATAAAATGAAAGGCAATGTACCGACAGCTGGCTTAACAGCCATCAAATATTGCAATTCAAACTGGTATTGTTGAAAATGAATAGAACATAGGTAATGCTTGAACATCACACTGGATAAATGTGTAAAACTGAAATAAAGGGCATGTGTTAACTACACCAGGAATAACTGGAACCAAATATAGCCGTTCAAACTGGTATTGATGTAGTCGGGCGGCACAGTTCTGACTTGCACATAATGAACAACACATTGTGAATGACTGAAATAAACAAGGCACAAATGACCAGTATAACAACCAAATATAGCCATTGAAAACTAGACAGAGTCTCACTGCAACCAACCTAACAAGCAAATACAGATAAACAGGGCATCTGCTTGATAACTGGACAAATGCTAAAAAAGCAACCTAACAACCAAATACAGATAAACAAGGCAGCTGCTTGATAACTGGACAAATGCTAAAAAAAAGCAACCTAACAACCAAATACAGATAAACAAGGCATCTGCTTGATAACTGGACAAATACTCACTACAACCAAACTAAGAACCAAATATAGATAAACAAGGCATCTGCTCGATAACTGAAAAAAATGCTCACTCCAACCAACCTAACAACCAAATACAGATAAACAAGGCATATACTCACTATAAACAACCAAATATAGCCATTCGTGAAAATAAAGTGGACAATTCATACTTAAACATCACATAGACCTATTGAACAATACATTTTCGCATAACTGAAATAATTAAACATGGCATGGTTAACATGCAACGCACGACAAATGCTACTACAACAAAGGGTACGGGTTGGCAAGATAGAAAAGGTAAGATTTGCTGATAGAATGTTGCCTCACATTTCATGGACGGGATCCTTCCAGTTGGAAGAGCACAGACCCATGGTGCGCTCTCTGATGTCACAGATGGGCTGTTTTACCTTGGAAGAACCTTCGTGGGTGCCCTCCTCGTGGTCGTGGTCGATGAGATCTGACTTGGCAATTGAGGATCCCAAGCCGCCGTCGTAGAACGTGTCCTTCAGAAGTGACAAAATGGGCTCGATGGCATATAAAGCTCGCAAATCCTTGACCACTTGGTGGAGGAGATCAGCTGCAGGGCCGTCGAAGAGATCGACGGCGGTTGAACAAGAGGGGTTGGGGATGGACCACTTAACCTATGACATGGCCCGCGTGAAGTCGTCGGTGTGGACGAGCTTGATGTCGTAGCCAGCTTTCCCGAGATACAGTAATACGCTAGCCCGCTGACATGAAGCCTTCGGCATGGCAACGTAGTCAACGTCTTCGCCGGCTTCCGCAGCGACGTGTTGCTCCAGGATCGACAGGTCAGGGCAAACGGCGGCCACCTCGCCAATGTCCGCCGGAGAGGCCATGATAAACCTCTTGGCCGAACGCTCGTCGGGCTCCCCAGGATACGTGGTCGAGCTTAGGCTGCGACATTCTGGAGCAGGGGATGTGGATCTGGCGGGGAGGGACACCGCAGGCCTCATCAAAAAACTCAGGGGAGTGGGGCGACGGTATGGGAATCGCTGGGTAACCTGAACTTTATTATCTAAGCTAGGAGGAACGGGCAGACCGACAGGGTTGGCGGCGGCGCCGACGGCGGCCGCGAGCTAGGGTTCGAGGGGGGGCGGGTGGGGGACTGTGGAGGGGGGGGGTGTTTGAGGATACGCCGCGGCTACTGAAAATTTTAGTAATGGTGGGTGGAGATGGTGGTGGACGAGGGAGGGCGATGGTTCAAATGCCTCGGCTACTGCAATTTTACTATAAGGTCGGTGCTGGAGGAGTGTGGGCGACGGTTGAAGTATGGCAGATACTAAAATTTGGGTAAAGGAATTGATGCGGGGCGGGAGTGCCCAAGATCGTGCATGGTCCAGTAACAATATGCATGTATGATAATAAGGAAAAGTGGCGCGAATCCGCCGATTTTTGTAACGCTCAAGGCGGGTAGTTTGTTTTTTTATATTTCTAGCTAGCTGGTCTATCGCACACGGTTCGTCCTAATTTCCAAATAAACTTACCCGCCTTTAGCTTGCACAGGTGGTGGTTTTACAGCGCACTTGCATCGCACACGGTTAAGCCAGTACCTCCACCCTTTGCTCGCGCTTGCGCGGTCGTGGTGATTTCAGCGCACTTGCATCGCACACGGTTGAGCCAGTACCTCCACCTTAATTTTCTCGCGCTTGCGCGGTCGTGGTGATTTCAGCGCAATTGCATCGCACACGGTTGAGCCAGTACCTCCACCCTTTGCTCGCGCTTGCGTGGTCGTGGTGATTTCAGCGCACTTGCATCGCACACGGTTGAGCCAGTACCTCCACCTTAATTTGCTCGCGCTTGCACGGTCGTGGTGATTCACATCGCACTTGTATCGCAGACGGTTAAGATATTATACCCCGTGTCCGTTGAGGGTCATCAGAGTCTTTGCAGCAAAAAACGTTAGAGAGGGTCAAAAGACAGCCACACCAGCATGTGGCCCAAATATATATGAGTGAAAAGGGTGGTCTGTGATGTTCAAAATTCCAATGCACAACTTTGACCCCACGGGCCCACGGTTGGGCACGTCGTTGAAGATCGATGAGAGGGGCCAGAAGTCAAGAACCACCTGGAAGTGGCCAAATATATGTACGAATATTGGGGATGTTTAGAACTTTAAATACACAATGCATAACTTTGGTGGCACCTGCCTCGCAAACCCGAAAGCACCCTAACAACCACCTAGCTAGGATATATATAATGACATAATGTCGTACCTAGCTAGGATGCTTGGCCCACCACCTCCCACTTCGTCTCAGCGGGGTGGATGCACATAATGATCGATACTTTGGTCATACATGCATGTCGCCATGACCTACCATAAGACGGACCAATGAATCTTTTGTTTGGTCAAATGACAGTTGTTGTTGTCGATAAACGGCTTGGGCCAATAGATTGAACCATCATAAAAATCGCACGAGAGGGACCACAAAACCAGCACCTCTTGCATGCGGCCCAAAATGATGTACGTTGGGAAGGGGTGATGTGTGTTTTCAATATAGAATAATGTACAATTTAGATGTGGTGCCTACCTCTCAATACGGACAACAACCATGAAGGCAAGGTAGTTAAGGACGAGATACGTACGCAGGGTTTGATGTAGGTCGAACCCAGCAATCCGAGCATCTGGGAGGGAATCCTGACACGCATGAGCTCGAGCTTTGGTTGGCCGACATTTGACGGTTACTGGCCCTAACACAAACTAGGAGGAATCCATTCATGGCCAACACACATACCCCTCATTATCGGTCAAAGGGATGATATATATATACACTTGGGGAGCCCACAGATATCTGTGTCATCACAAAAAACCGCACAAGGGAGACGTGGTCGATCAGAAGACCCCGTATACACTGCATGCGGCCCGAAAATATGTATGGGTACGATGGTGGTATGATGTGTTTAAATCCCAAATGCACAACTTCGATG
>NC_057796.1:388428115-388428808 GCF_018294505.1 Triticum aestivum
GGGGTCGTCCCTCGCATGCGCTCAAACTTTATTTTCTCTAGCATGGGACACATCTATATATATCTATACATCTATACACCTATATAGTGTGCGAATAACTTTGAAAGTTGCTCATTGGATGAAGCCAATCCGACGGTACAGAGATGGCAAATCCGAGCACTACTGGCCGTTGGATATCATCTACATTCCACCAGATTCTGCCACATGTACAATCTAGAAGACTCCATGGTTGCACTTAAGCATAATGCAGAAACCTCAAAACACAAGCACTTCTCCTTTGTTCTCTAGAATCTTTCATATCTTAATTGCCCAAACCTTTTTTTTCTAAATGAATTGTCACTTTTTGTTTTTACCTTTACAATGCACAATTCCATGAATCTTAACATAGTTTTTTAATAAAACTAATTGATTTTGGATGAGATGAATTAAACGAACATCTACATCATGCATATCTGGGAGAGGAGGCGGGAAACCGATGAGAGGAGTGGCGATAAATGGTAGCCTGTTTTGAATGAAACCTAGTAGAGAAGGAAGCGTGAGCTACACGATGCATGCACACAGTGCTTACCCATGTACTGCATGTGCTGTCGAAAGGGCTCAGGGTTGCCGTTCGATCTGGGAGCATCCAACGGTGCACACGTACAATTCGTGGGCTTTGGGTTCTGGCCAGTCAGAACGCACGACTCAGATCGC
>NC_057796.1:388428940-388430757 GCF_018294505.1 Triticum aestivum
AACCGGTGGAAACCACGAGAAAAAGATGTTTTGAAGTTTCACAAAAATTTCAAAAAAAATGCGGGATGTTAAGAGGATGATGTTTTATTGCCACACAAAATTTCAAGTTGAAACACATTACGATATGTGAGCTATGAAAAAGACAAAATCAGTGTTGAATAGTGTCGAATAGTAATGTCACTATTCAGGGCGGAATTTGTCTTTTTCATAGCTCACATCTCGTAATGTTTTTCAACTTGAAATTTTGTGTCGCAATAAAACATCACCTTCTTAACATCCCACATTTATTTTCAGATTTTTATGAAACTATAAAATATGGTTTCCACGAAGTTTTCATTGAATATCAGCTTTCGTGAGTGAACCGTGTGCTATTTGAAAACATTTCGTGAGAAGAATCTCGGTTTTTAAATCCCCGTAAATCCAAAACTAAGCTGAAAATCGTGAAACCTGCCATGGTGTCACGACATCGCACTTATATGTCGAGGAATTTTTTCATCCATTGTGGCGCAAATTTTATTACAAGCCTCTTACAAACTGGAGCTTCTCTCAAAGAAACCTCGTGGTTCCGATAGGGAAACGTGTCACAGCCTGATTTTTGGCCCTTTCTTTTTCTTTTGTTTTTCTGAGGTTTTTGCTTGAGTTTTCTTTTTCCGTGGCTTTGTGGTCTCGAAACTGAAGAAGATGCCCTCTTCTTTGTTTCCAGAGTGGCTTGTCATTCCCAAATCCTTCCCTATACCCTGTCATTTTCATCCTAGCCCAAATCCCAATATTCTTTTCATTGGGAATATTCCTTTTCTATTAAAGGAATAACTCAAATTGCCCTAGGTTGTGAAGCAACCTTTACTTACATCACTCCTAAAATTCCCAAATAATTCTCATAAATTGTTTGGGTCATATCTTTCTCAAATACGGCAACATATTTCATTTGTCATGTTTATCATCATGCTCAAATAATTCATTTCCTATTCTGCCCTAAATGGCACATTGTGAAGCAAGTGCTATTTTCCTTTTCACAATTGACCTCAAACTCCTTGGACACCTTTTCCTGTCCATATCATTGCCACATGCCAAAATGCAACCTCATTTGCCTAGTAATTATTTAATTATGATTTTCCAAAGTTTCTATCCAGAAAGAAGCTTTGTGAAGGAGGTGCAAGCTAGGCATATCCAAATGAGTTGCCATTTTGCATGATCCCTCATATCATCATACCATAGCCCTCCACCAAAGTAGAGCTCATGTCATGCCTCCATGTGAGCTCATCTTCAATTCTTTGATTCCGTCCAAAATTTCAGTTTGTGAAGCAAGTATATTTTATCTTGCACTACTAGAATCCACTTCTTTGCCGTCTGCTGGCTGACGGCAAAGAAGGTCTTTGCCGTCCGCTTATATAAAACAAACGGCAAAGAACTGGCTGATGGCAAAGTAGGTCTTTGCCATCAGGCAAATCTTTGCCGTCCGCTAGCGGACGACAACGAATCTTTGCCGTCAGCTGGCGTACGGCAAAGAGAGAGGTGGGCCCCACTAACGAGCTGCATAGAAAAAACCTAACGACCCCCCTCTTTGCCATCTGCTAGCAGACGGCAAAGAGCAGAAAAGCGGACGACAAAGGATGCCGGACGGTAAAGAGTTGACCTAACTAACGGGCCGAGCCCCACCCCGGCCGCCCCACTCTCTCTCTGTCTCTGTTTCTCTCGTCCTCTCTCCCCGACGACCTGCCGCTGCCCCTTGCCCCGTCGCCCCTCGCCCCGTCGCCCTCGCCCCGTCGCCGCCGCCCCCTTGCCCCGTCGCCCCTTGCCCCGCCGCCCCTTGCCCCGTC
>NC_057796.1:388431083-388434055 GCF_018294505.1 Triticum aestivum
CCAGCCGCCGCCGCCCCCTCCCATGCGTCGCCCCCGCCCCGTCTCACCGCGGCTGTCCGGCCTCCCCCTCCACCGGGCCGCCGCCTCCTCCAGCGGCCGCCCTCCCATCCACCGGCCGCCCCGCGCCTCCTCCACCGGCGATCCCCTGCAGGCGAGTTCTTCCCCCCTGTTTTTTAGTTTAGTTTTTTTGGTTTCTTTTAGTTTATGTTTTAGTTTTAGTTTTAGTTTAGTTTTATTTTCACTTTAGTTTTAGTTTTAGTTTTAGTTTATTTTACTTTAGTTTTATTTTAGATTAGTTTTAGTTTAGAAGAAGAAGAAGAGTAGAAGGAGGAGGAGGAGGGAGGAAGAGGAGGAGGGAGAAGAAGAAGAAGAAGAAGAAGAAGAGGAAGAGAAGAAGGAAAGGAAAACCTTCCCCCACCAACTTAGTGTCTATGTGGATCTGTAAAGGATTGGTTCAAGGAGGCTAATATTAAGGAACCTTATAGAGATAGATTCATCATTTCCTAGCCAACTTATCTGCAATATGCATGATGTCATTCGCTCATTTGCTCAATTTATGGCTAGGGATGAAACATTAGTAGCTCACAGTGGAGATACTGCTAAAAAACCTTAGATCATCAACTTTTCTTAGATTGTCTATAGAAACCAAAGGAGTGGGATCAGATGTATTTGAGTAGAGAGCAGAAATTGCTTAGGTCACTAATATTAACCGGAAGCCTCAAAATTCAGCCTGGTGATTCGTTGATTAACTTCCAGATAGCATTATCAGGCTTCAAGGGTTGAGATTTCTTGATATTGAGGACACTTGTGTAAACTCTATTCCTAGGGGTTTCCGGGCTCTTACAAATTTGAGGGTACTATGTGGGTTTCCAGCCTATATTGATGGTGACTGGTGTAGTATGGAAGAGTTGGGGCCTCTTTCACAGCTCAATTGCCTTTCACTACGGAGCCTAGAAAATGTACCTACTGCCTTGTTGGCTGCAAAGGCGAGGGTAAATGCAAAGAAACAACTCACCTCTCTTGCTTTAACATGTGGTGGTAGGGTGGGAGATGGGTTGGTCCAAGGAGGAGTCTCTGAGTTCAAGGAGGAGGAGCAAAGAAGAGGGAAAGGGAAAGGAAGAAGAAGAAGAGGAGGAGAGAAAGAATAAGAATAAGAAGAAGAAGAATAAGAAGAAGAAGAAGAAGAAGAAAAGGAAGAAGAGGAAGAAGAAGAAAAGGAAAAAGAGGAAAAAAGAAGAAGAGGGGAAGAAGAAGAAAAAGACACGTTTTTGTACTTTCTTATTTAGGGTTCCGCCACGTTTTGCAGTTTCTTTCTTTTCTTTAGTTGAATGTTTTTATATTGCTAGCTAGTTGCCTAGTTTGCTGACCCAAAGAAGTTTAAAATAGTTATTATATGAAATTCAACTAAAGTAAACATTTTTGATGACTAGTGCTACTAATAAATTCAACTAGAGCCATCATATGTCCACAAGTGCATTGTTTTTTGAATGAGAAATGATAACTTGGTGTAGTTGATTATCTTCTGCTCAAAATTTCTTATGTTATAATGTTGTAAGGGTACTAATTGGTCTCTTCTGCTGCTTATCAGAGATGGGGTGAAGCCGCCACCGCAGACTCCGCTCTGCCACACCGGAGTACGAGTTGGATGCTTTCGAGTTCTTCAGTATCATACTTGGGACTTCAATATCATCCATGAGGCAGGTATATAAAAGGAGAGATCTCCCCTTCACCCATCTCATTATGATAACTCTGTTGTTTCCTACATCACTCATTGTCCCAAACTGCAGAGGCTGCCTGACACTTTTATGAACATGCTGGGTGAAGATCCGCCAAATAATGTGAAGCTGCGACAGGCCGGCAGCGGGTTTCGTAGGCTGTGGGACATGGAGTTGGTGATCAAGGAGGGCCAAATGTACCTGTGTCGTGGCTGGGAGAAGTTCTACCGTGCCTATGACATGCGGCAGGGGTACTTCCTTCTCTTCAGGTACGACGACGATGCCACCATGCTCATCGTGAAGGTGTTCAACGTGACTATGTGTCGCATGTGCTATGCTGACGACGATGATGCCAGTACGTTCTGCCTCTTCTTATTCCTCTACATTTGGCTTTGTCTCGCATCGATTGTTAACGATCATTGTTGCATTTGGACTGGCAATGGGAGCAGCAGCAGCGACACTGGCTACAGCCAAAGCAGCAATGATTCTGGCTGTAGCAAAAGCAACAGCGATTCTGGCTGTAGCAAAGACAGCAAGGAGGATGATCCGGACTGGAGTGGGGAAGAAGAGGAGCAGAGTGGGCATCGGGCTGAGGATGACCTAGCGATGGTGCTGGCTGACAAAGGGCAAGAGATGGTGGTGGCTGACCATGGACAAGAGATGGTGGTGGCTGAGGATGACCTAGCGATGGTCGTGCCTGTCCTGCCTGAAGATGGCCTCGCGATGGTGGTGGTGCCTGACAATGACCTCACGCAGGTGGTGGCGCCGGCGATCCCACAGCTGGGCGACATGACCACGCCAATTGTGGTAGAAGACTACATCCCACTGCCTCCACCGCCTAGCCGCTCTTGGTGCATCACGCTGAGGAAGGAGAAGGAGAAGAACAATGAGAACTGAACTATGTCAGGTATGTTCGATCTCCAAAATGATATATATATACTTAGCTTTGTTTCCTCCGATATGCTTAGTTACCTATGTTAGCTCTAATATGCTTAGTTACCTATGTTAGCTCTAATATGCTAAGTTATCTCTACTATGCTTAGTTTCCTATATGTTAGCTCCAAAATTACTTATGTTAGCACAAAATGACCAAGTTTACATAATAAGCTTACATTATTCTTCTTCTTCTTCTTCTTCTTCTTCCTCTTCTCCAAAATGACATAAGTTAGCTCTAAGTTAGCTCTAATATGCTTACTTTCCTATAGGTTAACTCCAAAATTACTTATGTTAGCACAAAATGACCAAGTTTACATAATA